>NC_074693.1:17267174-17399674 GCF_029448725.1 Salvelinus fontinalis
TGGCCAGATAGAAGCCACTCCTCAGTAAAAGGCACATGACAGCCCGCTTGGAGTTGGCCAAAAGGCACCTAAAGACTCTCAGACCATGAGAAACAATATTCTCTGGTCTGATGAAACCAAGATTGAACTCTTTGTCCTGAATGCCAAGTGTCACGTCTGAAGGAAACCTGGCACCATCCCTACGGTGAAGCATGGTGGTGGCAGCATCATGAGGTGGGGATGCTTTTCAGCGGCAGGGACTGGGAGACTAGTCAGGATTGAGGGAAAGATGAACGTAGCAAAGTACAGAGAGATCCTTGATGAAAACCTGCTCCAGAGAGCTCAGGACCTCAGACTGGGAAACAGGTTCACCTTCCAACAGGAAAACAACCCTAAGCACACAGCCAAGACAATGCAGGAGTGGCATCGGGACAAGTCACTGAATGTCCTTGATTGGCCCAGCCAGAGCCCAGACTTGAACCCAATCTCTGGAGAGACCTGAAAAAATATTTGCAACAATGCTCCCCATCCAACCTGACAGAGCTTGAGAGAATCTGCAGAAACGAATGGAAGAAACTCCCCAAATACAGGTCTGCCAAGCTTGTAGCATCATAGCCAAGAAGACTCGAGGCTGTAATCGCTGCCAAAGGTGCTTCAACAAAGTACTGAGTAAAGGGTCTGAACACTTCTGCCAATGTGATATTTCAGTTTTTATTTTTAATAAATGTGCAAAAAAAATAATTACCTGTTTTTGCTATGTCATTATGGGGTATTGTGTGTAGATTGATGAGGGAAAAAAACGATTTGATCAATTTTAGAATACGGCTGTAACGTAACAAAATGTGGAAAAAGTTAAGGGGTCTGAATACTTTCCAAAAGCACTGCATATAATATAATCGCCTAGATTAACATTTTATTTTGCTTACAACTTTTATTCTGATATCTGACTTAAATACTAGGCTATAAGATCATTGGGGAAAAAAACAGAATTACTTAATAACTAGGCCTACAGGTAACTGCCAAAATAATGGAAAAACTTGTGTAAATGAGGGATACAAAGTATATTGAAAGCAGGTGCTTCCACACATCCCATCATGCTTAAGGTCATGAATAAAAATGCTGGGCAGGCCATTATTTTGGCGACCATAGCTACAGTACCAGTCAAAAGTTTGGACACACCTACTCATTCAATGGTTTTTCTTTATTTTTACTATTTTCCACATTGTAGAATAATAGTGAAGACATCAAACCTATGAAATAACACATATGGAATCCTATAGTAAGCTAAAAAGTGTTCAACAAATCAAAATATATTTTAGATTTTAGATTCTTCAAGGTAGCCACCCTTTGCCTTGACGACAGTTTTCCACACTCTTGGTGTCACGATCGTCTTGATAAGAGAGAGAGGACCAAGGCGCAGCGAGTGAAAAATACATCTTCTTTTAGTGAAGAAAAAATCAAACACTTACAAAATGAACAAAACAAACGATCGTGAAGCTAAACTGAACTAAGTGCACACATGCAACATAGAACATAGACAATTACCCACAAACACCTAAAGCCTATGGCTGCCTTAAATATGGCTCCCAATCAGAGACAACAATAAACAGCTGTCTCTGATTGAGAACCAAATCAGGCAACCATAGACTTTCCTAAACACCTACACTGAACACAACCCCATACATACTAAAAACCCCTTAAATAATACACACACCCTAAACTAGACAAAACACACAAAGACAACCCACCCCAACTCACGCCCTGACCAACTAAATAAATAAAAGAAAAAAGGAACAATAGGTCAGGAACGTGACACTTGGCATTCTCTCAACCTGGAATGCTTTTTCAACACAATTGAAGGAGTTCCCACATATGCTGAGCACTTGTTGGCTGCTTTTCTTTCACTCTGCAGTCCAACATATCCCAAACTATCTCAATTGGGTTGAGGTTGAGTGATTGTGGAGGCCTGGTCATCTGATGCAGCCACTCCATCACTCTCCTTCTTGGTCAAATAGCCCTTACATAGCCCGGAGATGTGTTGGGTCATTGTTCTGTTGAAAAACAAATGATAGTCCCACTAAGCGCAAACCACATGGGATGGCATAAAGATGCAGAATGCTGTGGTAGCCATGCTGGTTGACAGTGTCATCAGCAAAGCACCATCACACTTCCTCCTATATGCTTCACTGTGGGAACCATACATGCGGAGATCATCCGTTCACCTACGCTGCGTCTCACAAAGACACGGCGGTTGGAACCAAAAATCACAAATTTGGACTCATCCGACCAAAGGACAGACTTCCACCCATCTAATGTCCAATGCTCGTGTTTCTTGGCACAAACAAGTCTCTTCTTCTTATTGGTGTCCTTTATAGTAGTGTTTTCTTTGCAGAAATTCGACCATGAAAGCCTGATTCACACAGTCTCCTCTGAACTGTTGATGTTGAAATGTGTCTGTTACTTGAACTCTGTGAAGCATTTATTTGGGCTGCAATTTTTGAGGCTGGTAACTCTAATGAACTTATCCTCAGCAGCAGAGGTAACTCGGTCTTCCTTTCCTGTGGTGGTCCTCATGAGAGCCAGTTTCATCATAGCGCTTGATGGTTTTTGCGACTGCACTTGAAGAAACTTGAAAAGTTCTTGAAATTTTCCAGATTGACTGACCTTCATGTCTTAAAGTTATGATGTAGTGTCGTTTCTCTTTGCTTATTTGAGCTGTTCTTGCCATAATATGGACTTGGTCTTTTACCAAATAGGGCTATCTTCTCTATACCACCCCTACCTTGTCTGTAACGTCTGCTTCACACCCTCAAATACGTATATCCCCTGAATGCAGCTCACTTTCCATCCCACTTTCCGGCTCACACTCTCAAACACCTAGATCCCCTGAACGCAGCTCACTCTCCAGATCCCAATCACCTGAATTCTAATGACCTGTTCACACACCTGTATGTCATTATCACACACTATTTAGTTCAGTTCTTTGCACCCCATCACTGTGAGGTATTGTTTGTTTTGTGACACACGTCTTTCAGAGCTCTGTTTTTCCTGTAATTTACTCCTCCTGTGTATGATAGTTTTTGCCTGCCTCACTAACGATGCCTATTCCCTGCCTGTACTTTAGGCTGCCTGTACTTTAGCCTATCGGATTTCCTGTTATCAACCTATTGCCTGATCTCCCAGACTACGTTACAAGCCTTTTCCCTGCCTGTACTGTTGCCCTTTTGGACCCCCTGTGTATGACCTTCTGCCTGCCCCTGGACCCAGCTACCTGCCTCCTCCTGTGGTCCTTTGCAATAAAAACCTGCTGCGCCCTGCATTTGAAACCAGCTCTCTGTCTCCCCTCGTGTTCATTACATTATCACAATAAAACTGATTGGCTGAAATGCATTAAGAAGGAAAGAAATTCCAATAATTAACTTTCAACAATGCATACCTGTTCATTGAAATGCATTCCAGTTGACTACCTCATGAAGCTGGTTGAGAGAATGCCAAGAGTGAGCAAAGCGTTCATCAAGGCAAAGGGTGGCTACTTTGAAGAATCTCAAATATAAAATATATTTTGATTTGTTTAACACTTTTTTGGTTACTACGTGATTCCATATGTGTTATTAAATAGTTCTGATGTCTTCACTATTTAGAAAATAGTAAAAATAAAGAAAAACCCTGGAATGAGTAGGTGTGTCCAAACTTTTGACTGGTACTGTATATAAATGCATTTATAAATGTCTACATTTGTTTTTGTCACGTTTATTGTATTACAAACACCTTACTGCATACCTTTATGTGAGCTAAACATACACAACAAACTATATAAAATAGTTTAAAACTTCTCTAGGGTGGGGGCAGCATTCGGAATTTTGGATGAAATGCATGCCCAAATTAAACTGCCTGCTTCTCGGGCCCAGAAGATATGATATGCATATAACTGGTAGATTTGGATGGAAAACACTCTAAACACTCTAGTTTTCAAAACTATTAAAATAGTGTCTGTGAGTATAACAGAACTGATTTGGCAGGCGAAAACCTGAGAAAAATCCATTCGGGAAGTATTTTTTGTTTGTTGATTTTGTAGTTTTCTATTCAATGCCATTACAGTATCCATTGACTTAGGACTCAAATTTCAGTTCCTATGCCTTCCACTAGAAGTCAACAGTCTTTAGAAATTGTTTCCGGCTTGTATTCTGAAAAATGAGGAAGTAAGAGCAGTCTGAATGAGTGGACCCTAAAGTGTCACAGAGCTTTTTCATAAGCGCGACCGAGAGAGTGCCTTTCTTGTTTACCTTTTATATTGACAACGTTATTATCCGGTTGAAATATTACCGATTATTTAGGCTAAAAACAACCTGAGGATTGAATATAAACATCGTTTGACATGTTTCTATGAACTTTACAGATACAATTTGGATTTTTTTGTCTGCCTTTTTTGACTGCGTTTGAGCCTGTGGATTACTGAAGAAAACTGAGGTTTTTGGATATAAAGATATTTTATCGAACAAAAGGAACATTTATTGAGTAAATGAATGTCTGCTGAGTGCAACCATATGAAGATCATCAAAGGTAAGGAATTCATTTTATCTCTATTTCTGACTTGTGTAACTCTTCTACTTGGCTGGTTACTGTTTGTAATGATTTGTCTGCTGGGCTATGTTCTCAAATAATCGTAAGGAATGCTTTCGCCGTAACTAATTTTTTACATCTGACACCGTGGTTGGATTCACAAGAAGTTAATCTTTAAACCTATGTAAAATATGTTTTGTTTTCAGAATTTTTATAATGAGTATTTCTGTATTTGAATTTGGCGCCCAGCAGTTTCACTGGCTGTTGAAGAGGTGGGACGCTAACGTCTCACGTACCCAAGAGAGGTTAATGTATAATTTTTAGAAAGTACTAATGTTACTGACCTCACTACAACAACAAAATACTTAAATACATGTATTTCGTCCTTGTAACATTGAAAATAAATACTGTAGAATTCCATTCATTCCTCTACAGGACTGCTTTTCTGAGGAGTGCCAATATGGCGGCCGGTGGCTTCAAAGCCTCTCATTGGCCAAAACATAGCATTAGCAACCCAGGGTTTATGTACTTGATTGATCTCAACCCACTTGAACACTTATGGGAGATTCTGGAACGATGCCTGAAACAGCGTTTTCCAACACGAACAAAACACCAAATAATGGTCCTTTCTCATAGAACAATGGAGTTGCATCCCTCCACTAGAGTTCCAGACACTTGTAGAATCTATGCCAAGGTGCATTGAAGCTGTTCTGGCTCGTGGAGGTCCAACGCCATATTAAGACGCTTTTTGTTGGTGTTTCCTTAATTACAGCAAGCACCCTTGTGTATTATTTTGGTACCAGGTAGTAATGGAATTCTTGGAAGTGTTGAATTATTTGAAGGAAGTACCGTTGTTGCATTTTCCTTTGAAATATCAGGTAAACGAACACTAACTACACTGTTTGTTAACTTAAGCCCTAATAGAGTTTTGAACTTACACACAAGCAACACAACACACACACACACATACTGTACTATACACGAGCACACAGTCACACACCAGTGGAGGCTGCTGAGGGGAGGACGGTTGGAACGGAGTCAATGGAATGGCATCAAACTCATGGAAACCACCTGTCTGATGTATTACCACGAGCACGTCCTCCCCAATTTAGGTGCCACCAACCTCCTGTGTCACACACACAGAGACAGACAGAAACACAGTGAATAGGTTTTGCATAAATCGGTTGCCAATTCTGATCTGGAGGATCATCATCATCAGAATAATTATTCCAGTCAGACTCTCAGCCACATACTGTATGCACACACACACACCCACATACTGTATGCACAAACACATACATACAATACTCACTGTATACACACACACACACACACACACACACACACACACACACACACACACACACACACACACACACACACACACACACACACACACACACACACACACACACACACACACACATACTGTATGCACAAACACATACATACAATAATCACTGTATACACACACACACACACACACACACACACACACACACACACACACACACACACACACACACACACACACACACACACACACACACACACACACACTGTATGCACAAACACGTACATACAATACTCACTGTATACACACACACACACACACACTGTATACACACACACCTCCATCTCACTGTCACACACGTAGCTAGCATGATGGCAGCCTATTAAATTTAATGCAGTGTTTTCGCAGCTCAAATAATTTACATCCTAACCCCTCATAATTTCTCTCTCTTTCTCTCTGTCTCTCTCTCTATCTCTGAGTGATGCAGAGACTGGGAATAAACAGGCAATTTAAGTCCTGGACACCTCACTGCTCATACACACACATACCACCACACACACATACCACCACACACACATACCACCACACACACATATCACCACACACACATACCACCACACACACATACCACCACACACACACATACCACCACACACACATACCACCACACACACATACCACCACACACACATACCACCACACACACATACCACCACACACACACACACACACCTCACTCACCCCTCCCAAGGCCCACACACCTCACTTACCCCTCCCAAGGCCCACACACCTCACTCACCCCTCCCAAGGCCCACACACCTCACCTACCCCTCCCAAGGCCCACACACCTCACTCACTCCTCCCAAGGCCCACACACCTCACCTACCCCTCCCAAGGCCCACACACCTCACTCACCCCTCCCAAGGCCCACACACCTCACTCACCCCTCCCAAGGCCCACACACCTCACTTACCCCTCCCAAGGCCCACACACCTCACTCACCCCTCCCAAGGCCCACACACCTCACCTACCCCTCCCAAGGCCCACACACCTCACCTACCCCTCCCAAGGCCCACACACCTCACTCACCCCTCCCAAGGCCCACACACCTCACTCACCCCTCCCAAGGCCCACACACCTCACTCACCCCTCCCAAGGCCCACACACCTCACCTACCCCTCCCAAGGCCCACACACCTCACTCACTCCTCCCAAGGCCCACACACCTCACCTACCCCTCCCAAGGCCCACACACCTCACTCACCCCTCCCAAGGCCCACACACCTCACTCACCCCTCCCAAGGCCCACACACCTCACTTACCCCTCCCAAGGCCCACACACCTCACTCACCCCTCCCAAGGCCCACACACCTCACCTACCCCTCCCAAGGCCCACACACCTCACCTACCCCTCCCAAGGCCCACACACCTCACTCACCCCTCCCAAGGCCCACACACCTCACTCACCCCTCCCAAGGCCCACACACCTCACTCACCCCTCCCAAAGCCCACACACCTCACTCACCTCTCCCAAGGCCCACACACCTCACTCACCCCTCCCAAGGCCCACACACCTCACTCACCCTTCCCAAGGCCCACACACGGACCTCATCAGAGATACACACATAAACATTCAGAGCGGATATAGTGAGGCACTAAAGGTTACAATTTGTATTCTGTTGAAATAAATTCAGTCCCTGAAATTTTCTCTGTGCCTCCTACTGCAGCAGCGTGGATCTGTTGTGCTTCTCAAAAAATAGGGCTGCGTGTTTGTGTGTGTGTGTGTGTGCGTGTGCGTGTGTGTGTGTGTGTGTGTGTGTGTGTGTGTGTGTGTGTGTGTGTGTGTGTGTGTGTGTGTGTGTGTGTGTGTGTGTGTGTGTGTGTGTGTGCACTCAGATGGATCAGGAAATTCCCCTCACTTGTGTAATGCATTCCTCTAGTATCTTTATTTTGAATAGGATCTATGTCAACTCAGAATGCCTCCTAGAGGTTGGGGCCCTATATGATGGTTTCGTTGGTTTTGTTTTTATACAAAATGATCAGCAAACGTGTAAAATAATAACACACCGAGTTAGAAATTCACAGAGGTAAAACAATATTGAATGGTGTAAGGGTGATGTTATTGTTAATTTTAAATTGTTATAATTTTTTTAATTTGAATTGATATTGAAGTCACAGTTAAATAAATGATCTGAAATCAAATAAGCCTAGTACAGCCTCGTAGAGCCACTAGTAGAGACCCTATTAGAGTCCCTAGTAGAGCCCCTAGTTGAGCCTCTAGTAGAGCCCCTAGTACAGCCTCTAGTAGATCCTAGTAGAGCCCCTGGTAGAGCTTAGTAGAGCCCCATGTAGAGCAAGGTGTAAAGCCCATAGTTGAGCCTCTAGTAGAGCCCCTAGTAGAGCCCCTGGTAGAGCTTAGTAGAGCCCCTAATAGAGCCTAGTATAGCCCCTAGTAGAGCCCCTAGTAGAGCCTAGTAGAGCCCCTAGTAGAGCCCCATGTAGAGCCCCTAGTTGAGCCTCTAGTAGAGCCCCTAGTACAGCCCCTAGTACAGCCCCTAGGACAGCCTCTAGTAGAGCCTAGTAGAGCCCCTGGTAGAGCCTAGTAGAGACCCTATTAGAGCCCCTATTAGAGGCCCTAGTAGAACCCCTATTAGAGCCCCTAGTAGAGCCCCTAGTAGAGTCCCTAGAACCGCATCTAGTAGTAGAGCCTCTAGTAGAGCCTAGTAGAGCCCCTAGTAGAGTCCCTAGTAGTAGAGCCTAGTAGAAACCCTATTAGAGCCCCTATTAGAGCCTAGTAGAGCCCATATTAGAGCCCCTATTAGAGCCCCTATTAGAGCCCCTAGTAGAGCCCAGCAGAGCCCCTATTAGAGCCCCTAGTAGAGCCCCTATTAGAGCCCCTAGTAGAGCCTAATAGAGCCCCTAATAGAGCCCCTAGTATAGCCCCTAGTAGAGTCCCTAGTACAGCATCTAGTAGTAGAGCCTCTAGTAGAGCCCCTAGTAGAGCCTAGTAGAGCCCCTAGTTGAGCCCCATGTAGAGCCCCTAGTTGAGCCTCTAGTAGAGCCCCTAGTAGAGCCCCTAGTAGAGCCCCTAGTAGAGCTCCTAGTAGAGCACATATTAGAGCCTAGTAGAGCCCCTAGTAGAGCCCCTATTAGAGCCCCTAGTAGAGCCCCTAATAGAGCCCCTAGTAGAGTCCCTAGTACAGCATCTAGTAGTAGAGCCTCTAGTAGAGCCCAGTAGAGCCCATAGTAGAGTCCCTAGTAGTAGAGCCTAGTAGAGCCCCTATTAGAGCCCCTATTAGAGCCCCTATTAGAGCCCCTATTAGAGCCCCTATTAGAGCCCCTAGTAGAGCCCAGTAGAGTCCCTATTAGAGCCCCTAGTAGAGCCCCTAGTAGAGCCTAGTAGAGCCCCTAGTAGAGCCCCTAGTATAGCCCCTAGTAGAGTCCCTAGTACAGCATCTAGTAGTAGAGCCTCTGGTAGAGCCCCTAGTAGAGCCTAGTAGAGCCCCTAGTTGAGCCCCATGTAGAGCCCCTAGTTGAGCCTCTAGTAGAGCCCCTAGTAGAGCCCCTAGTAGAGTTCCTAGTAGAGCCCCTAGTAGAGTCCTTAGTATAGCTCCTAGTAGAGCCCCATGTAGAGCCCCTAGTTGAGCCTCTAGTAGAGCCCCTAGTACAGCTTCTAGTAGAGCCTAGTAGAGCCCTTGGTAGAGCCTAGTAGAGCCCCTATTAGAGCCCTTAGTAGAGCCTAGTAGAGCCCCTATTAGAGCCCATATTAGAGCCCCTATTAGAGCCTAGCAGAGCCCCTAGTAGAGCCTAGTAGAGCCCCTATTAGAGCCCCTATTAGAGCCCCTAGTAAAGCCTAGTAGAGCCCCTAGTCGAGCTCCTAGTAGAGCCCCTAGTAGAGACTAGTAGAGCCCCTAGTAGAGCCCCTAGTAGAGCCTCTAGTAGAGCCTCTAATAGAGCCCCTAGTAGAGCCCCTAGTAGAGCTCCTAGTAGAGCTCCTAGTAGAGCCCCTAGTAGAGTCCCTAGTACAGCATCTAGTAGTAGAGACCCTAGTAGAGCCCCTAGTAGAGACTAGTAGAGCCCCTAGTAGGGCCCCTAGTAGAGCTCCTAGTACAGCCCCTTGTAGAGCCGCTAGTAGAGACTAGTAGAGCCCCTAGTAGAGAATAGTAGAGCCCCTAGTAGAGCCTAGTAGAGCCCATAGTAGAGCCCCTAGTAGAGCTCCTAGTAGATCCCCTAGTAGAGCCCCTAGTAGAGTCCCTAGTACAGCATCTAGTAGTAGAGCCCCTAGTAGAGTCCCTAGTACAGCATCTAGTAGTAGAGCCTCTAGTAGAGCCCCTAGTAGAGCCTAGTAGAGCCCCTAGTTGAGCCCCATGTAGAGCCCCTAGTTGAGCCTCTAGTAGAGCCCCTAGTAGAGCCCCTAGTAGAGCCCCTAGTAGAGTTCCTAGTAGAGCCCCATGTAGAGTCCTTAGTAGAGCCCCTAGTAGAGCCCCATGTAGAGCCCCTAGTTGAGCCTCTAGTAGAGCCCCTAGTACAGCCTCTAGTAGAGCCTAGTAGAGCCCTTGGTAGAGCCTAGTAGAGCCCCTATTAGAGCCCCTAGTAGAGCTTCTATTAGAGCCCATATTAGAGCCCCTATTAGAGCCTAGCAGAGCCCCTATTAGAGCCCCTAGTAGAGCCTAGTAGAGCCCCTATTAGAGCCCCTATTAGAGCCCCTAGTAAAGCCTAGTAGAGCCCCTAGTCGAGCTCCTAGTAGAGCCCCTAGTAGAGCCTAGTAGAGCCCCTAGTTGAGCCCCATGTAGAGCCCCTAGTTGAGCCTCTAGTAGAGCCCCTAGTAGAGCCCCTAGTAGAGCCCCTAGTAGAGTTCCTAGTAGAGCCCCTAGTAGAGTCCTTAGTAGAGCCCCTAGTAGAGCCCCATGTAGAGCCCCTAGTTGAGCCTCTAGTAGAGCCCCTAGTACAGCCTCTAGTAGAGCCTAGTAGAGCCCTTGGTAGAGCCTAGTAGAGCCCCTATTAGAGCCCCTAGTAGAGCCTCTATTAGAGCCCATATTAGAGCCCCTATTAGAGCCTAGCAGAGCCCCTATTAGAGCCCCTAGTAGAGCCTAGTAGAGCCCCTATTAGAGCCCCTATTAGAGCCCCTAGTAAAGCCTAGTAGAGCCCCTAGTCGAGCTCCTAGTAGAGCCCCTAGTAGAGACTAGTAGAGCCCCTAGTAGAGCCCCTAGTAGAGCCCCTAGTAGAGCCCCTAGTAGAGCTCCTAGTAGAGACCCTAGTAGAGTCCCTAGTACAGCATCTAGTAGTAAAGCCCCTAGTAGAGCCCCTAGTAGAGTCCCTAGTACAGCATCTAGTAGTAGAGACCCTAGTAGAGCCCTTAGTAGAGACTAGTAGAGCCCCTAGTAGGGCCCCTAGTAGAGCTCCTAGTACAGCCACTTGTAGAGCCGCTAGTAGAGACTAGTAGAGCCCCTAGTAGAGAATAGTAGAGCCCCTAGTAGAGCCTAGTAGATCCCCTAGTAGAGTCCCTAGTAGAGCTCCTAGTAGATCCCCTAGTAGAGCCCCTAGTAGAGTTCCTAGTACAGCATCTAGTAGTAGAGCCCCTAGTAGAGTCCCTACTACAGCATCTAGTAGTACAGTCTCTAGTAGAGTCCCTAGTAGACCCTATTAGAGCCCCTAGTAGAGCCTAGTAGAGCCCCTAGTAGAGCTCCTAGTAGAGCCCCTAGTAGAGACTAGTAGAGCCCCTAGTAGAGCCTCTAGTAGAGCCTCTAGTAGAGCCCCTAGTAGAGCCCCTAGTAGAGCTCCTAGTAGAGCCTAGTAGAGTCCCTAGTAAAGAATCTAGTAGTAAAGCCCCTAGTAGAGCCCCTAGTAGAGTCCCTAGTACAGCATCTAGTAGTAGAGACCCTGGTAGAGCCCCTAGTAGAGGCTAGTAGAGCCCCTAGCAGAGCCCCTATTAGAGCTCCTAGTACAGCCCCTATTAGAGCCCCTAGTAGAGCTCCTAGTAGAGCCCCTAGTAGAGCCTAGTAGAGCCCCTAGTAGAGCTCCTAGTACAGCCCATATTAGAGCCCCTAGTAGAGCCCCTAGTAGAGGCCCTAGTAGAGGCCCTAGTAGAGCCCCTAGTAGAGCCCCTAATGGAGCCCCTAGTAGAGCCCCTAGTGGAGCCCCTAGTAGAGCCCATATTAGAGCCTAGTAGAGCCCCTAGTGGACCCCCTAGTGGAGCCTCTAGTGGAGCCCCTAGTAGAGCCCATATTAGAGCCTAGTAGAGCCCCTAGTGGAGCCCCTAGTGGAGCCTCTAGTAGAGCCCCTAGTGGAGCCCCTAGTAGAGCCCCTAGTGGAGCCCCTAGTAGAGCACCTAGTATATCCCCCAGTGGAGCCTCTAGTAGAGCCCCTAGTGGAGTCCCTAGTAGAGCCCATATTAGAGCCTAGTAGAGCCCCTAGTGGAGCCCCTAGTGGAGCCCCTAGTAGAGCCCCTAGTGGAGCCCCTAGTAGAGCACCTAGTATATCCCCCAGTGGAGCCCCTGGGCATTCTCTCCAATGTCAATGTGCAATGTTTTCCACATGGAAAGCCATGCATTATCTCTCCATCTCTCTTTCTCGCTCTCTGTCTGTCTCTGTCTTTAATCTGATGTTCTGTAATGTTTAGGCACAGAGAATCTCCTTCTAATCTCAATATGGCCCTGTTTGCTCTGTCATAATCCTGTGTGTTTGCGTGTGCATGTGTTTTTAAAAGACATTAATGCCCAGTAAAACTGTATGACATCTGCCCTCTATGCTCTCTATGCCCTGTTGTGTTTGTGTGCTGAAATGAGTTCTGATGATGTAATATTTTGTTTATGTTATTGTGCTTGAGATGCTGTGCTGCACCATACATTGCGTTTGAGTAAACAACTAATTGCCCATACTGTGTGTGTGTTTGTTCACGCACACATACAAAAAAACTTTAGATCCTATGGCCTTGTATAACATAAAACATGCACACACACAGGCTTGTATAACTAATATTGTGGGGATACACAAGTCCTATTTAAAATCCCATTTTCCCTAAACATTACCCTAAACTTTACCCTAACCCGAACCTTAAACCCAAAACCTTAACCCTAAAGCTAACCCTAACCCTCGCTCCTAACCCTAAAGCTACTAACACAAATTCTAACCTTAACCCTAAACCACCCAGAAATAGCATTTGACCTTGTGGGGACTAACAAAATTTGTCCAATTTTTGTTTGTTTACTATTCTTGTGGGGACTTCGTGTGGACATCCACACATATCCAGAGCGTAACACACACACACACACACACACACACACACACACACACACACACACACACACACACACACACACACACACACACACACACACACACACACACACACACACACACACACACACACACACACTCACATAGGCTTCATTATTTATCCAAATACCATGCGAAAAAACAATACGCACCATACAAATAATAAAGAGTGCCCTTTAAGTCCCATGCAACTAGCTCTCACAGTCTCACGTCAGAATTAGACGTTCATCCATCTTTCTCAAATGTCAAATTTCTAAGTTGTTTCAAACGTCAAAAGTGTTAATCTTAAGGTTAGGCATTAACTTCAAATGTTAATGTTTAGGATAGGCTAAAAACAAAAATAGTACAAATAACTTTCTATCGCTGGATTCGTCCATGCAATCTTTGGCACCAGAGGCAGACACTTAAGGTTGGGGTTAAGGTTAGGCATTAACTCTGAATGGCACCAGAGGCAGACACTTAAGGTTAGGCATTAACTCTGATGGGCACCAGAGGCCGACACTTAAGGTTGGGGTTAAGGTTAGGTATTAACTCTGAATGGCACCAGAGGCAGACACTTAAGGTTAGGTATTAACTCTGATGGGCACCAGAGGCAGACACTTATGCCCATCTGCACCGAAAACTTAACTGAAGGTAACAGTGCTCGCTGTTGCCCCTAGTGGACAATTTCTACAACATCTCCCAAGATCCTCAGACATCAATGGACGTTGAATACTGACTTGTATCAAAGGTGACCTGGCTGGTCCTATTCCCCCTCTTATAAACCTGTTGTGTTCCGATATAACTTATCTTAAAATTAACCATTTAAAATCCATTTTGAATGTGTTTTTATACAGCCTGTAGCATATACAATGATCCTACCTTTTTGATCCTACCGCCTAGGCTTGTCGAGTCGATCGCGTTATCTGTCTCTCTTCTATTTACAGCGGTTAAAAACTGCCTCCAAAATGCTTAATCGCCGTGGAAACCGCCTTCGCAGCGCTGTTACATCTCCATCCCAGTGTGTCGCTCTCTCTCTGTGTGAGAGTGTGTGTGAGGGAAAGAGTCACTAACCTATTATAATAAGCGTTGCGCTCCGTTTCCCTAGCTCCCTGCGTGACTTTGTTCGAAAGCTCAGGGTCTGTGCCTTATAACAGAAGTACACTGTAGTCTATAACTTAACCCTGAACTTACAATATAAGTTGTCAGATCATTGAAACTCGAAAGACACATCTGTAAAAAAAAAAAAAAAAAAAAAAGGCTTTTGCGCGTAAATGGCTACGCATATTAACTAACCTCGCCATACAGTCATATGGATCTATAGCCTATGGGCTATAATGTCATTATCTATATTTGTATACGTTTAGTAAAGGGCGCCAGGTGTTGCCAGAGCCCGTGCATTGATCCCTGCGCGCGCTGATGATGTGCATGCGTGTGTGATGGTGGTTCGCGCGGGGGAGCTTCGAGCGCGCGAAAGATGATGGTCTTCTCTCTTGTTCAGCTCCGTTACCGAATTCAGCAGGTCTTTACGGTTTAGTCAGACCAGCCTTACCAAGAAATCCATAAAGTATTTTGTTGACAAGTCCTCCATGTGCAACATAATGGGCTTGTTATATTATCCTTTAAATTCAGTTAATTATTCAGTTTGCGTTGTGCATAAATTACACCGTGCTTGAAATAACTCAAAGCCTTTTGGCAGAAGAATACACGTCAATATTTCCCTGTAAGAGGTATAGCCTTGGTTTATTCTACTACATAAGTGGTTCTCGTGCTACAATAGGCCTATGACTGTTCAGTTGTATGTCTTTAAAATTACAGCAGTTTAATATTATGAAACTGTAGAGCAGATTCTCCTGCTTTTGTCCAAGGAAAGTACAATTAAATGTATAGAATCCAATCAATGAGCAGAAGAAAAGGGAGAGGTTTGGTTGGAGAAAGAGGGGAACAAGAGGTGACAGGGAGGAGAGCGAAGAATACATAAACATGTTGCACAGGGCATAAACGAGAGGAGATGGAGAGAGACAAGAGGAGATGGAGAGAGACAAGAGGAGATGGAGAGAGACAAGAGGAGATGGAGGAAAAGAGCTCATAGATAATAGAGCAAATTGATTCTGGATACATTGTACAGATCTGTCGTTTTTATCAGCAGCAGCAACATCACCATAGTAATCATCCTCAGCATCACTGTTCAGTTCTGAAGCCAAGGCAGGATTAAGTCTTACGGTATATTCTAACCACAACCGTAGAGAAACACACAGCTGCTCCACACATACACACACAGCCCTAACACACCATACACACTTACACACAGCCCTGACACACAACACCATACACCACCAATTATATATATATTCTCATTCACTCTCTCATTGTCAGTCACAGCAAGATTCTCTTTTCATCTTTTCTGTCCATTTTCTTTCAATTTATATATATTCAACCCTGGTCTGTCCATCCTTTCAGTGTTGAAAACCAAGTCTGGTACACATCACCTATTCCCCTCCGCTCTGTGCCCTCTCTCTTTCTCTCTTATTTTCTCTCTCTGCCTCTCTCTCTCTCTCCATCTCTCTCTCTGTCCAGTCATAACCTCATTACTTACCTTTCCAGGAGAAGGTAGGCTACACTCCATCTTTTATTTTATGTTCCCAGAAATGTAGTGGCTCCTTATGCGTTTTCTCTAGCCTCCTCTCTCTCTCTCTCTCTCTCTCTTCTCCTCTCTCTCTCTCTCTCTCTCTCTCTCTCTCTCTCTCTCTCTCTCTCTCTCGTCTCCTCTCTCTCTCTCTCTCTCTCTCTCTCTCTCTCTCTCTCCTCTCTCTCTCTCTCTCTCTCTCTTCTCTCTCTCTCTCTCCCTCTCTCTCTCTCCTCTCTCCTCTCTCTCTCTCTCTCTCTCTCTCTCTCTCTCTCTCTCTCTCTCTCTCCTCTTTCTGTTGGCCCTCCCTCCTTCTCTCTCTCTCTTCTCTCTCTCTCTCTCTCTCTCCCTCTCTCCTCTCTCTCTCTCTCCCTCTCTCCTCTCTCTCTCCTCTCTCTCCTCTCTCTCTCCCTCTCCCCTCTGTCTGTTGGCTCTCCTTCCTTTTCTCTCTCGCTCGCTCGCCCTCCCCTCTCTCTCCCTCTCTCTCTCTCTCCCTCTCCCCTCTCTCTGTTGGCTCTCCCTCCCTTTATCTATCTCTCTCTCTCTCTCTCCCTCTCTATCTCTCTCCTTCTCACCCTCTCTCTCTTTTTTCTAACTCCTATTCTGTGTCACTTCCCTTTAAAAAAATCAGTACTACATATCAGCAGACACTTTATTTAACTGTAACAGGAATCGAGTTTATCATCATTTAAAACACTTGGAAAAAGTTAAATGTACAGCTATAATTCAGTATATTAGGATTTATAGTGAGGTCCGAAATTATTGACACCCATGATAAAGATCAGAAAAATGACTATATAAAATAAATAATTAAAATACTGAGCTATACTGTATGCTCAAAAAAACGGGGAAATTATTGTATAATAATACAATTGCTCAGAGAAAGAGGTTTTGTTTAAAAATGTATCTTTTTTTTCTAAGATAAGTTAGGGGTAAGAGTTATTGACACCCTATTTTCAATACCTTTCACTACCTCACCTTGCGAGGATAAAGGCACTGAACCTTTTTTTCTCAAATGAGTTGGAGCACACATTGGGAGGGATCTTAGACCACTTCCTCTGTGCTAACGGTTTGCCCTCTTCAATTCAAACCACAGGTTTTCAATGGGGTTCAGGAAACTGAGATGGCCAGCACAAAATGTTGATTTTGTGGTGAATTAACCATTTGTTTGTGTTTTTTATGTGTCTTGGGGTTATTGTCTTGCTGGAATATTCACATGTGGCCAAGTTTCAGCCTGAGGCTGACAGATGCAACCAGGTTTTGGGCAAAAAAATGTCCTGGTACTGGGTAAAGTTCATAATGCCGTTGACAAGGCCTCCAGGACCAGTGGAAGCAAAATAGGGAAAGGGGGATACCTAGTCAGTTGTACAACTGAATGCATTCAACTGAAATGTGTCTTCCGCATTTAACCCAACTCTTCTGAATCAGAGAGGTGCGAGGCGCTGCCTTAATCAACAACCCCATCTTCGGCGCCCGGGGAACAGTGGGTTAACTACCTTGTTCAGGGGCAGAATGACAGATTTTTACCTTGTCAGCTCGGGGATTCGATCTCGCAACCTTTCGGTTACTGTCCCAACGCTCCTGCCCGCATGGCTACCTGCCCCCAAAATAGTCCCATAACATCAAAGATTCACCACCATATTTTACAGTAGGTATGGGGTTATTTTCTTCTCATGAATTCAAATTTCTATGCCAAACCCACCACTGGTATGCGTGGCCAAAGAGCTCTATTTTCATGTCATCTGACCAATGCACTGGTTCCAATCAAAGTGACAATGTCGTTTAGCAAACTCCAGACGTTTACTTTTGTTGGATGGACCCTTCTCTGTCTCACCAGTTGCATTCCATCTCACACTCTCTCTCTTTATTTATCTTTTTTTTCTCTGCTCATCTCTCTCCACCCTTCTCTCTCTCTCTGCCCCTCTCTCTCTCTCCACCCCTCTCTCTCTCTCCACCCCTCTCTCTCTCTATGCCCCTCTCTCTCTCTCCACCCCCCCTCTCTCTCCACCCCTCTCTCTCTCTCCACCCCTCTCTCTCTCTCCACCCCTCTCTCTCTCTCCACCCCTCTCTCTCTCTCTCTCTCTCTCTCTCCACCCCTCTCTCTCACTCTCTGCCCCTCTCTCTCTCTCCACCCCTCTCTCTCTCTCTCTCTCCACCCCTCTCGCTCTCTGCCCATCGCTCTTTCTCCACCCCTCTTTCTCTCTGCCCCTCTCTCTCTCTCTCCCCCATCTCTCACTCTCTCGGTCTCTCTCTAATTAAGTAGGTTTCGGTAACAAACCTTTGGGCTTTGGCGTTGCCATGGTTACCCCAACATTCAATCTTGTTCGGCCCGCCTCTGTGTATGCGTGCCTGTGAGTCAGTGTATGTGCCTGTGGGTGAGTGTGCGGGTGAGTGTGTGTGCGTGGCTGTGCATGCACATGAGCATTTTTTGGCAGTGTCGCTTGCTGGGCTCTGCTTTCATGCTTTGTCTTCCAGAGGGACAGACAGATGCTGCCATTCTGCTGCCTCTCCTCCTCTCTGAGATATAGAACATTTGTGGTCAACCTCACCCTCTTTCTGGCTCTCTGTCTTTGTGTTTGTCTCTCTCTCCCCTTCTCTCTCCCACTTTCGTGCTCTATCTATCCCTGTCTCTCTCTCTCTCTCTCTCTCTCTCTCTCTCTCTCTCTCTCTCTCTCTCTCTCTCTCTCTCGCTCTCGCTCTCTCTCGCTCTCTCTCTCTCTCTCTCTCTCTCTCTCTCTCTCTCTCTCTCTCTCTCTCTCTCTCTCTCTCTCTCTCTCTCTCTCTCTCTCTCTCTCTCGCTCTCTCGCTCTCTCTCTCTCTCGCTCTCTCGCTCTCTCGCTCTCTCTCTCTCTCTCTTTCTCTCTCTCTCTGTATACAAGAGTAACAGACTTGTTTCTCTGTCCATAAAGCCTCATCGATAATATGGTTCATGTAACACAGAGGGAGAAACCCAAGGTTTCTAGAGGTTCAGCCTTTTCTTCCCTCTTCTCTCTCTGGCCATTTACCCATGTTCCTCTGTATTTTCCTGTCTGAATGGATAGCTTTCCAGACGAGTTACACACTGAACAAGTGTGCTGTGCAGCCCCTGGCTAGCTAGTGTGGTGCTGTGGTGTCCTCATATCGACCAGCCTGTCAGGTTAAAAGTTACTCAGTATTGGAGGATCATGATTCCTGGCAGCAGGGCGGGAACTGAAAATAAATGCATTTTATTCCAATCGGCCTTGAAATCAACCGAGAGATGAGGGCTCATGATGGAGCGTGTGACATCACTGAGGTCTAAGTTCATATGTCAGAAGCAGAGCTGATGATGCAGTGGACCAATCCCAGAGCTGTATACAGTGTATAAGAACTTGAAGGTCTATTCTCAATTAAACTGAATACATTATGTATACAATCCAGCCAGAAGGTATATTTGCATTATAAAGAATGTTTTCCCATGATGTTTCTCTTCTCTGTTTTATCTTTCAGCCAACAAGACCCTGTTGGGGGGAGGAGGAGGTGAGTCCTTCTGTCGCTCTTTACTCTTTTATTTCTGTTCCCTTGTTCCTGGAGAGAAATAATACAGACCGCTGTGTGTGTGTGTGTGTGTGTGTGTGTGTGTGTGTGTGTGTGTGTGTGTGTGTGTGTGTGTGTGTGTGTGTGTGTGTGTGTGTGTGTGTGTGTGTGTGTGTGTGTGTGTGCGTGCGTGCGTGCGTGCGTGCGTGCGTGCGTGCGTGCGTGCGTGTGTGTGTTAGACCTGGGATAACACACTTTTTTCCCTATGCTTTGTGGAAAGTAAATATTTTTGGGGGGTAAGAAATAGTTACTTTGGAGGTGACTACAGCTGTTTGCATACAGATCACCAAAAATGACTACTTTTTTAAACTATTTGAATACAGATGTCAGAAATTAACTACTTTTTAAAACTATTTGAATATAGATCTGAGAAAGCAACTATTTTCTAAAAATATTTGAATTCAGATCTCAGGAAGTGACTACTTTTCAGAACCGATTGGATCGGCTGTCTTCAACTAATGGCAGGGCTGTATCTGGAACTGCATGTTGAAGATAGAAATAGAATGAACAGCAAACGCAATGTCCTATACTATTTCAATCTATCTGACAATCATATTTGATCTACACAATACATTTCTATCTGAATATTCTGTAAATATCCATTCTCCTGAATGTCTATTGCCACAGGTGTACATAATCAAGTCAAACCAATAAACCAATAATATTTTGTACAGAGAAGTATAAATAAGTTGTGATGCTCATGTCACGTTCCTGACCTGTTTTCTGTTATTTTTGTATGTGTTTAGTTGGTCAGGATGTGAGTTGGGGTGGGCATTCTATGTTATGTGTTTCTTTGTTTAGGTCGGTTGTAATTAGCCTTATATGGTTCTCAATCAGGGACAGGTGTTTGACATTTTCCTCTGATTGAGAACCATATAAAGGTAGGCTGTTCACACTGTTTGTTTGTGGGTGGTTGTCTTCCGTGTCTGTGTATGTGCACCACACGGGACTGTTTCGTTTTGTCGTTCGTGTATGTAGTCTGTTCCTGCTCGTGAGTTCTTCGTGTATTTATGTAAGTTCCGTGTTCAGGTCTGTCTACGTCGTTTTGTTATTTTGGTAATCCTTTCAAGTGTTTATCGTGTTTCGTCTTTTCTTTAATAAATTCGTTATGTCAAACTTTCATGCTGCGCTTTGGTCCAATCCCTACTCCTCCTCTTCGGACGAAGAGGAGGAGGACAACCGTTACAGCTCAACTACTGTATGACTCTTTCAACATGCCACTGAAAAGGTTGAAAACTGCAATTCATTTAATGATACCCGAAAATATTTCAGAGAAAATCAAAGCCATTTGCAATCATTACAAACAGCAATTTGGATACTTAGCAAAAACAGCTTTGAACCTCTTTCTCTATCTGAGGGCATGTGTTCTTGTTTCAAACACTCAGAATACCATCTTTAAAGGGATAGTTTACTCGGAATACAAACTAACATGATTTTCAACCTATCTTGGCTGTTGTTGATTCAAGAAGGCAGTTTCTGGATATTTCGTTTCCTTTCAACACTTAAGAGCCATATTTCGTTACTGTTAGCATTCTCAGTAACACATAACATTAACCTGTTCTTGTGCCTGTGTAATAAAACTGGAATTACGTTTGGAGCAACATTTTATTAGCAGGTTGTTACATAATACTTTGGTAATTACATTTTAATTGCATAGCAATTAACAGAGTTTTTATAAGTACTGTACACAAGAGGAATAGTGACTGTTCCTTATTCCACTTACACTACCGTTCAAAAGTTTGGGGTCACTTAGAAATATCCTTGCCTCACAAGTCCTCAACTGGCAGCTTCATCAAATAGAATCCACAAAACACCAGTCTCAACGTCAACAGTGAAGAGGTGACCCCGGGATGCTGGCCTTCTAGCCAGAGTTGCAAAGAAAAAGACATATCTCAGACTGGCCAATGAAAAGAAAAGATTAAGATGGGCAAAAGAACACAGACACTGGACAGAGAAACTCAGCCTAGAAGACCAGCATCCCGGAATCGCCTTTTCACTGTTGACTTTCAGACTGGTGTTGTGTGGGTACTATTTGATGAAGCTGCCAATTGAGGACTTGTGAGGCGTCTGTTTCTCAAACTAGACACTCTAATGTCCTCTTGCTCAGTTGTGCACCGGGGCCTCCCACTCCTCTTTCTATTCTGGTTAGAGCCAGTTTGTGCTGTTCTGTGAAGGGAGTAGTACACGGCGTTGTACCAGATCTTCAGTTTCTTGGCAATTTCTCATATTGGAATAGCCTTCATTTCTCAGAACAAGAATAGACTGACGAGTTTCAGAAGAAAGTTCTTTGTTTCTGGCCATTTTGAGCCTGTAATCGAACCCAGATATCCTGATGCTCCAGATATTTAACTAGTCTGAAGAAAGACAGTTTTCTTGCTTCTTTAATCAGCACAACAGTTTTCAGCTGTGCTAACATAATTGCAAAAGGGTTTTCTATTGATCAATTAGCCTTTTAAAATGATAAACTTGGATTAGCTAGCACAACGTGCCATTGGAACACAGGAGTGATGGTTGCTGATAATTGGCCTCTGTACTCCTATCTTGATATTCCATAAAAAATCTGCCATTTCCAGCTACAATAGTCATTTACAACATTAACAATGTCTACAATGTATTTCTGATCAATTTGATGTTATTTTAATGGACAAAAAAAAGAGCAAAAACAAGGACATTTCTAAGTGACCCCAAACTTTTGAACGGTAGTGTATGTAATAACTCCATTATCATGCAGTTTTGCTATTGTAATAATCCCAAAATTACTACACATGTATAAGAACTGGATGTCAAGTGTTACTGTATTACCTTATGTCACTCATAAGGAAAATATATTTGTTAGTTACTGTCACGTTCCTGACCTATTTCTGTTAGTTTGTTGTATGTGTTAGTTGGTCAGGACGTGAGTTTGGGTGGGCATTCTATGTTGTCTGTTTCTATGTTGGTTTAGGGTTGCCTGGTATGGCTCTTAATTAGAGGCAGGTGTTTGGCGTTCCTCTAATTGAGAGTCATATTTAGGTAGGTTGTTTCACAGTGTTCGTTGTGGGTGGTTGTCTCCTGTGTCAGTGTTTGTCGGACTGTTCGGTTTGTTTTTGTACATCGTCATTTTGTGTAGTCTATTTTCCCTGTTCGTGCGTTCTTCGTGTTTATTGTAAGTTTGTCGTCCAGGTCTGTCTACTCCGTTTGTTGTTTTGTTAGTTATAGTGAAGTTCGTGTTTTTTTTTCGTCTTTTCTTTAAATAAATTATGTGTTCACAACCCGCTGCGCCTTGGTTCCATCACTACTCCTCCTCCTCTTCGGTTGAAGAGGAGGAGGACCACCGTTACAGTTACCTTGAAGCTGCAAAAATGGTCTTCTCTAATGTTGAGGTGATTCCATGTCAAATCAAAACAAATCAAATGTATTTATAAAGCCCTTCTTACATCAGCTGATGTCACAAAGTGCTGTACAGAAACCCAGCCTAAAACCCCAAACAGCAAGCAATGCAGGTGTAGAAGCACGGTGGCTAGGAAAACCTCCCTAGAAAGGCCAGAACCTTTTCCAGAGAGGAACCATGCTATGAGGGGTGGCCAGTCCTCTTCTGGCTGTGCCGGGTGGAGATTATAACAGAACGTGGCCAAGATGTTCAAATGTTCATAGATGACCAGCAGGGTCAAATAATAATAATCACAGTGGTTGTCGAGGGTGCAACAGGTCAGCACCTCAGGAGGAAATGTCAGTTGGCTTTTCATAGCCGATCAATCAGAGTATCTCTACCGCTCCTGCGGTCTCTAGAGAGTTGAAAACAGCAGGTCTGGGACAGGTAGCACGTCTGGTGAACAGGCCAGGGTTCCATAGCCGCAGACAGAACAGTTGAAACTGGAGCAGCAGCACGGCTAGGTTGACTGGGGACAGCAAGGAGTCATCAGGCCAGGTAGTCCTGAGGCATGGTCCTAGGGCTCAGGTCCTCCGAGAGAGAGAAAGAGAGAAAGAGAGAAAGAAAGAGAGAAAAAGAGAGAAAAAGAGAGAGAATTAGAGAGAGCATACTTAAATTCACACAGGACACCAGATAAGACAGGAGAAATACTCCAGATATAACAGACTGACCCTAGCCCCCGACACTTAAACTACTGCAGCATAAATACTGGAGGCTGAGACAGGAGGGGTCGTGAGACACTGTGGCCCCGTCCGACGATACCCCCGGCAGGGCCAAACAGGCAGGATATAGCCCCACCCACTTTGCCAATCACAGCCCCTCATGTATTTCATTCTAATCTGTAGGCTATAGTAAGATGCATATCTAACAGCCTTCCAGACCATGTGCTGATGATAAACTAACTGTGGTAGTTTTTGATACTCAAACAAATATTTGGCAGCCATCAAGTAAATATATATTTTTGTTTTCAAATGACTTGCATGTGTTCAAATACCTTCAAATGTTATTTCTTTTTCTGAGACCTGAATTTGAATATCAAAGAAAATATTTGCCTTCTAGTTGAAACTCTATAAAAAACTATATTTGACTACATCGAGTATTTGAAAAGTTGGTATTATACAATGAATTACAAAATATAAATATTTTCTGCCCAGGTGAGTGTCTGTCTGTCTCTGTGTGATCTTTCTCTCTGAATTCATGAGCGTGACAGAGAGCAAATGTTTTTGCAGGTGTGTGTCGTTTGTGTGTGTGTGTGTGTGTCGTTTGTGTCTGTGTGTGTGTGTGTGTGTGTGTGTGTGTGTGTGTGTGTGTGTGTGTGTGTGTGTGTGTGTGTGTGTGTGTGTGTGTGTGTGTGTGTGTGTGTGTGTGTGTGTGTGTGTGTGTGTGTGTGTGTTTGCATCCAGCTTCCTGGTTAGTGTCTTATGTGAGACTGCAGGTGAGAAGTCAATAGGATATAATTTAGGACTATGGAGTGCTGTGTATATAAACAGTCATTTCTCAGTCTGTTGTTGAGTCAGTGCTTTGCGGGGGGGGGGGGGGGGGGGGGGGGGGTGTTGAGAGACTGAGGCTAATCGATACTAGTGATAAATCTGTACTACTAGTGCCCAGTCACTCAGACCCCCCTCGCCCCACATTTACAATATGTCTCCTGTATTTTTCCTTCTTGACAAATACAACCGGCCTCCTGAAACGGCTGATGGAACTGTTTATAACCAAACTCCACCAACTATTTTCTTTAAACCCCAGCCGTGTGTGTGTGTGTGTGTGTGTGTGTGTGTGTGTGTGTGTGTGTGTGTGTGTGTGTGTGTGTGTGTGTGTGTGTGTGCGCGCGTGCGTGCGTGCGTGCGTGCGTGTGCGTGTGCGTGTGCGTGTGTGCGCGTGCCTAGGTGTGTTTGTGTGTGTGTTAGGCACCCAGCAGGCCTAGCTGTGGTTAGTCTCTCCCAAGCAGGCTCCTCCTGCTGCTGCGTCTCCATGGCGATGTCTCAGGTGGCTACTCAGGGCACAACTTTCAGATTCTGCCTGTTTGGAAGAAAACAACTGAAAGCAAAGTGCTGCAAAATGTAATGAGGGATTACAGATTGGAATTAGCTATATGTAGCTACTGTAATTTATATGTATCCACTGTATTTTATATGCTACTGTAATTTACATGTAGCTACTGTAACTTACATGTAGATACTGTAACTTACATCTAGCAACTGTAAATTATATGTAGCTAATGTAATTTAAATGTAGCTACTGTAATTTATATGTATATACTGTAATTTATATGTAGCTACTGTAACTTATATGAATTTACTGTAACATATGTAGCTACTGCAATTTATATGCTACTATATTTTATATGTAGCTACTGTGACTTTTATGCTACTGTAATTTATATGTAGCAACTGTAACTTATATGTATATACTGTAACTGATATGTAGCAACTGTAACTTATATGTATATACTGTAATTTATATGTATATACTGTAACTTAGTTGTATATACTGTACCTTATATGTAGCTACTGTAACTTATATGTATATACTGTTACTTATATGTATATTCTGTAACTTAGTTGTAGCTACTGTAACTTATATGTAGCTGCTGTAATTTATATGTAGCTACTGCAATTTATATGCTACTGTAAATTATATGTAGCTACTGTAAAGTATATGTAGCTACTGTAACTTATATGTATATACTGTTACTTATATGTATATTCTGTAACTTAGTTGTAGCTACTGTAACTTATATGTAGCTGCTGTAATTTATATGTAGCTACTGCAATTTATATGCTACTGTAACTTATATGTAGCTACTGTAAAGTATATGTAGCTACTGTAACTTATATGTATCTACTGAAACATATATGCTACTGTAATTTATATGTATCTACTGTAACTTATATGTATCTACTCTAACTTATATGCTCCTGTAATTTATATGCTACTGTACTTTATATGCTACTGTAACTTATATGTAGCTACTGTAACTTATATGCTACTGTAACTTTTATGTAGCTACTGTAACTTATATCCTACTGTAACTTATATGCAGCTACAGTAACTTATATGTATCTACTGTAACTTATATGTATCTAATGTAACTTATATGGATCTACCTTAACTGATATGCATCTACGGTAAGTTATATGTATCTACTGTAGCTTATATGTAGCTACAGTGACTTATATGCCACTGTAACTTATATGTAGCTACTTTAACTTATATGTAGCTACAGTGACTTATATGTAGTACAGTGACTTATATGCCAATGTAACTTATATGTATCAACTGGAACTTATATGTAGCTACTGTAACGTATACGTAGTTACTGTAAATTATATGCTACGGTAACTTATATGTATCTACTGTAACTTATATGCAGCTACAGTAACTTATATGTATCTACTGTAACTTATATGCTCCTGTAACTTATATGTAGCTACTGGAACTTATATGTATCTACTGTAACTTATATGCTCCTGTAACTTATATGTATCTACTGTAACTTTTATGTAGATACTGTAACCTTTGTGTAGCTACTGTAACTTATATGCTACTGTAACGTATATGAAACTACTGTATATATGTATCTACTGTACATTATTTGTAGCTACTTTAACGTATATGTATCTACTGTAACTTATATGTAGAAACTGTAACTTATATGCTACTGTAACTTATATTCTACTGTAACTTATATGTAGCTACTGTAACTTATATGAATTTACTGTAACATATGTAGCTACTGCAATTTATATGCTACTATATTTTATATGTAGCTACTGTGACTTTTATGCTACTGTAATTTATATGTAGCTACTGTAACTTATATGTATATACTGTAACTTATATGTAGCAACTGTAACTTATATGTATATACTGTAATTTATATGTATATACTGTAACTTAGTTGTATATACTGTACCTTATATGTAGCTACTGTAACTTATATGTATATACTGTTACGAATAGAACTTCCGCACTCAACAACCCGGTCGCATTCCGCTTCGCTCCACAGGTAGTATCACATTTTCATTTCATTTCATTACAGTACAACGGTTTGATTTGTTTGATCGTAGCTAGCTACATAGCTAGCTACATAGCCGTCTTTTATCAAAGATAATTGTGTAGTCTAGAGCGATTTTCTAGGTTAGCTAGCCAGCTATTGTCGTTCTTTTAACGCAACGTAACGTAATCAACACTGCTAGCTAGCCAGCTAGCCACCGAATAGCAGCACTGTAGCAGCACTGTAGAAACTATTACACTCAACGGAACGACTTGATTAGTGTAGTGTCAACAACGCAGCCACTGCCAACTAGCCTACTTCAGCAGTACTGTATCATTTTAATCATTTTAGTCAATAAGATTCTTGCTACGTAAGCTTAACTTTCTGAACATTCGAGACGTGTAGTCCACTTGTCATTCCAATCTCCTTTGCATTAGCGTAGCCTCTTCTGTAGCCTGTCAACTATGTGTCTGTCTATCCCTGTTCTCTCCTCTCTGCACAGACCATACAAACGCTTCACACCGCGTGGCCGCGGCCACCCTAATCTGGTGGTCCCAGCGCACACGACCCACGTGGAGTTCCAGGTCTCCGGTAGCCTCTGGAACTGCCGATCTGCGGCCAACAAGGCAGAGTTCATCTCAGCCTATGCCTCCCTCCAGTCCCTCGACTTCTTGGCACTGACGGAAACATGGATCACCACAGATAACACTGCTACTCCTACTGCTCTCTCTTCGTCCGCCCACGTGTTCTCGCACACCCCGAGAGCAGCTGGTCAGCGGGGTGGTGGCACCGGGATCCTCATCTCTCCCAAGTGGTCATTCTCTCTTTCTCCCCTTACCCATCTGTCTATCGCCTCCTTTGAATTCCATGCTGTCACAGTTACCAGCCCTTTCAAGCTTAACATCCTTATCATTTATCGCCCTCCAGGTTCCCTCGGAGAGTTCATCAATGAGCTTGAAGCCTTGATAAGCTCCTTTCCTGAGGACGGCTCACCTCTCACAGTTCTGGGCGACTTTAACCTCCCCACGTCTACCTTTGACTCATTCCTCTCTGCCTCCTTCTTTCCACTCCTCTCCTCTTTTGACCTCACCCTCTCACCTTCCCCCCCTACTCACAAGGCAGGCAATACGCTTGACCTCATCTTTACTAGATGCTGTTCTTCCACTAACCACATTGCAACTCCCCTCCAAGTCTCCGACCACTACCTTGTATCCTTTTCCCTCTCGCTCTCATCCAACACTTCCCACACTGCCCCTACTCGGATGGTATCGCGCCGTCCCAACCTTCGCTCTCTCTCCCCCGCTACTCTCTCCTCTTCCATCCTATCATCTCTCCCCTCTGCTCAAACCTTCTCCAACCTATCTCCTGATTCTGCCTCCTCAACCCTCCTCTCCTCCCTTTCTGCATCCTTTGACTCTCTATGTCCCCTATCCTCCAGGCCGGCTCGGTCCTCCCCTCCCGCTCCGTGGCTCGACGACTCATTGCGAGCTCACAGAACAGGGCTCCGGGCAGCCGAGCGGAAATGGAGGAAAACTCGCCTCCCTGCGGACCTGGCATCCTTTCACTCCCTCCTCTCTACGTTTTCCTCTTCTGTCTCTGCTGCTAAAGCCACTTTCTACCACTCTAAATTCCAAGCATCTGCCTCTAACCCTAGGAAGCTCTTTGCCACCTTCTCCTCCCTCCTGAATCCTCCTCCCCCTCCCCCCCCCCTCCTCCCTCTCTGCAGATGACTTCGTCAACCATTTTGAAAAGAAGGTCGACGACATCCGATCCTCGTTTGCTAAGTCAAACGACATCGCTGGTTCTGCTCACACTGCCCTACCCTGTGCTCTGACCTCTTTCTCCCCTCTCTCTACAGATGAAATCTCGCGTCTTGTGACGGCCGGCCGCCCAACAACCTGCCCGCTTGACCCTATCCCCTCCTCTCTTCTCCAGACCATTTCCGGAGACCTTCTCCCTTACCTCACCTCGCTCATCAACTCATCCCTGACCGCTGTCTACGTCCCTTCCGTCTTCAAGAGAGCGAGAGTTGCACCCCTTCTGAAAAAACCTACACTCGATCCCTCCGATGTCAACAACTACAGACCAGTATCCCTTCTTTCTTTTCTCTCCAAAACTCTTGAACGCGCCGTCCTTGGCCAGCTCTCCTGCTATCTCTCTCAGAATGACCTTCTTGATCCAAATCAGTCAGGTTTCAAGACTAGTCATTCAACTGAGACTGCTCTTCTCTGTATCACGGAGGCGCTCCGCACTGCTAAAGCTAACTCTCTCTCCTCTGCTCTCATCCTTCTAGACCTATCGGCTGCCTTCGACACTGTGAACCATCAGATCCTCCTCTCCACCCTCTCCGAGTTGGGCATCTCCGGCGCGGCCCACGCTTGGATTGCGTCCTACCTGACAGGTCGCTCCTACCAGGTGGCGTGGCGAGAATCTGTCTCCTCACCACGTGCTCTCACCACTGGCGTCCCCCAGGGCTCTGTTCTAGGCCCTCTCCTATTCTCGCTATACACCAAGTCACTTGGCTCTGTCATAACCTCACATGGTCTCTCCTATCATTGCTATGCAGACGACACACAATTAATCTTCTCCTTTCCCCCTTCTGATGACCAGGTGGCGAATCGCATCTCTGCATGTCTGGCAGACATATCAGTGTGGATGACGGATCACCACCTCAAGCTGAACCTCGGCAAGACGGAGCTGCTCTTCCTCCCGGGGAAGGACTGCCCGTTCCATGATCTCGCCATCACGGTTGACAACTCCATTGTGTCCTCCTCCCAGAGCGCTAAGAACCTTGGCGTGATCCTGGACAACTCCCTGTCGTTCTCAACTAACATCAAGGCGGTGGCCCGTTCCTGTAGGTTCATGCTCTACAACATCCGCAGAGTACGACCCTGCCTCACGCAGGAAGCGACGCAGGTCCTATTCCAGGCACTTGTCATCTCCCGTCTGGATTACTGCAACTCGCTGTTGGCTGGGCTCCCTGCCTGTGCCATTAAACCCCTACAACTCATCCAGAACGCCGCAGCCCGTCTGGTGTTCAACCTTCCCAAGTTCTCTCACGTCACCTCGCTCCTCCGCTCTCTCCACTGGCTTCCAGTTGAAGCTCGCATCCGCTACAAGACCATGGTGCTTGCCTACGGAGCTGTGAGGGGAACGGCACCTCAGTACCTCCAGGCTCTGATCAGGCCCTACACCCAAACAAGGGCACTGCGTTCATCCACCTCTGGCCTGCTCGCCTCCCTACCACTGAGGAAGTACAGTTCCCGCTCAGCCCAGTCAAAACTGTTCGCTGCTCTGGCCCCCCAATGGTGGAACAAACTCCCTCACGACGCCAGGACAGCGGAGTCAATCACCACCTTCCGGAGACACCTGAAACCCCACCTCTTTAAGGAATACCTAGGATAGGATAAAGTAATCCTTCTGACCCCCCCCCCCCCCCCCCCCCCCTCCTTAAAAGATTTAGATGCACTGTTGTAAAGTGGCTGTTCCACTGGATGTCATAAGGTGAATGCACCAATTTGTAAGTCGCTCTGGATAAGAGCGTCTGCTAAATGACTTAAATGTAAATGTAAATGTAAATGTTACTTATATGTATATTCTGTAACTTAGTTGTAGCTACTGTAACTTATATGTAGCTGCTGTAATTTATATGTAGCTACTGCAATTTATATGCTACTGTAAATTATATGTAGCTACTGTAAAGTATATGTAGCTACTGTAACTTATATGTATATACTGTTACTTATATGTATATTCTGTAACTTAGTTGTAGCTACTGTAACTTATATGTAGCTGCTGTAATTTATATGTAGCTACTCCAATTTATATGCTACTGTAACTTATATGTAGCTACTGTAAAGTATATGTAGCTACTGTAACTTATATGTATCTACTGAAACATATATGCTACTGTAATTTATATGTATCTACTGTAACTTATATGTATCTACTCTAACTTATATGCTCCTGTAATTTATATGCTACTGTACTTTATATGCTACTGTAACGTATATGAAACTACTGTATATATGTATCTACTGTACATTATTTGTAGCTACTTTAACGTATATGCTACTGTAACTTTTATGTAGCTACTGTAATTTATATGCATCTGCAGTAAGTTATATCTAGCTACTGTAACTTATATCCTACTGTAACTTATATGCAGCTACAGTAACTTATATGTATCTACTGTAACTTATATGTATCTAATGTAACTTATATGAATCTACCTTAACTGATATGCATCTACGGTAAGTTATATGTATCTACTGTAACATATGTAGCTACAGTGACTTATATGCCACTGTAACTTATATGTAGCTACTTTAACTTATATGTAGCTACAGTGACTTATATGTAGCTACAGTCACTTATGCCAATGTAACTTATATGTATCAACTGGAACTTATATGTAGCTACTGTAACGTATACGTAGTTACTGTAAATTATATGCTACGGTAACTTATATGTATCTACTGTAACTTATATGCAGCTACAGTAACTTATATGTATCTACTGTAACTTATATGCTCCTGTAACGTATATGTAGCTACTGGAACTTATATGTATCTACTGTAACTTATATGCTCCTGTAACTTATATGTATCTACTGTAACTTTTATGTAGATACTGTAACCTTTGTGTAGCTACTGTAGCTATATGCTACTGTAACGTATATGAAACTACTGTATATATGTATCTACTGTACATTATTTGTAGCTACTTTAACGTATATGTATCTACTGTAACTTATATGTAGAAACTGTAACGTATATGCTACTGTAACTTATTTTGTGCAATACAAATACAATGCAATACAATGTAACTAATATGGAGCTACGGTAACTTTTATGTTGCTACTGTGACTTATATGCTATGGTCAATCACATGCTACTGTAGCTTATATGCTACTGTAACTTATATGTATGTACTGTAACTTATATGTAGCTACTGTAACTTATTTTGTGCAATACACAGTATGTTCTGCATGATCCCTAGCTGCTGAATCGACAAATACAGTTGAAGTCGGAAGTTTACATACATTTAGGTTGAATTCATTAAAACACATTTTTCAACCAGTCCACAAATTTCTGGATAAACAAACTATGGTTTTGGCTAGTCGGTTTAGACATCTACTTTGTGCATGACACAAGTAATTTTTACAACAATTGTTTACAGACAGATTATTTCACTTATAATTCAAGGTATCACAATTCCAGTGGGTCAGAGGTTTACATACACTAACTTGACTGTGCCTTTAAACAGGTTGGAAAATTCCAGAAAATGATGTCATGGCTTTAGAAGCTTCTAATAGGCTAATTTACATAATGTGAACGTATTTCAAGGCCTACCTTCAAACTCAGTGCCTCTTTGCTTGACATCATGGGAAAATCAAAAGAAATCAGCCGAAACCTCAGAAAACAAATTGTAGACCTCCACAAGTCTGGTTCATCCTTGGGAGCAATTTCCAAATGTCTGAAGGTACCACGTTCATCTGTACAAACAATAGTACGCAAGTATAAACACCATGGGACCACACAGCCGTCATATCGCTCAGGAAGGAGACGCGTTCTGTCTCCGAGAGATGAGCGTACTTTGGTGCGAAAAGTGCAAATCAATCCCAGAACAACAGCAAAGGACCATGTGAAGATGCTGGAGGAAACAGGTACAAAAGTATCTATATCCACAGTAAAACGAGTCCTATATCGATATAACCTGAAAGGCTACTCAGCAAGGAAGAAGCCACTGCTCCAAAACCGCCATAAAATGCAAAACTACGGTTTGCAACTGCACATAGGGACAAAGATCGTACTTTTTGGAGAAATGTCCTATGGTCTGATGAAGAAAGAAAAATAATGTTTGGCCATAATGACCATCGTTTTGTTTCATAGGAAAGGGAGGAGGCTTGCAAGCCGAAGAACACCATCCCAACCGTGAAGAACAGGGGGTGGAAGCATCATGTTGTGGGGGTGCTTTGCTGCAGGAGGAACTGGTGCACTTCACAAAATAGATGACATCATGAGGAAAGAAAATGATGTGGATATATTGGAGCAACATCTCAAGACATCAGTCAGGAAGTTAAAGCTTGGTCGCAAATGGGTCTTCCAAACGGACAATGACCCCAAGCATAATTATGAAGTTGTTGTACAATGGCAACAAAGTCAAGGAAAGTCAAGGACAACAAAGTCAAGGTATTGGAGTGGCAATCACAAAGCCCTGACCTCAATCCTATAGAGAATTTGTGGGCAGCACTGAAAAAGCGTGTGCGAGCAAGGAGGCCTACAAACCTGACTCAGTTACACCAGCTCTGTCAGGAGCAACGGGCCAAAATTCACCCAATTTATTGTGGGAAGCTTGTGGAAGGCTACCTGAAATGTTTGACCCAAGTAAAACAATTTAAAGGCAATGCTACCAAATACTAATTGAGTGTATGTAAATTTCTGACCCACTGGGAATGTGATGAAATAAATAAAAACTGAAATATGTAATTCTCTCTACTATTATTCTGACATTTCACATTCTTAAAATAAAGTGGTGATCCTAACTGACCTAAAACATGGAATTTTTACAAAGATTAAATGTCAGGAGTTTTGAAAAAATGAGTTTAAATGTATTTGGCTAAGGTGTAGATAAAGATGTCATATTCAGAAGCAAAGCCAAAGTTAATATAGAACTGACAATCTCTAAGGATTCCAGCAGATATCTGGTTCCATTATCATCTTCTCACATCATGTACCAGCTTCTCTCTTCACGTATCAGCTTCGCCCATTGCGTATCAGCTTCGCCCACTGCGTATCAGCTTCGCCCATTGTGTTTCACCCTCGCCCACTGCGTATCAGCTTCGCCCATTGTGTATCAGCTTCTCTCATCGTGTATCAGCTTCTCTCATCGTGTATCAGCTCGAGATTCTCCTTTGCCCACAGAGGACATGTTTTTTTATCCCATTTTCTCTATCACAGGCAATCTCTCTATCTCTCTCTATCTCTCTCTCTATTTCTCTCTCTCTCTCGCTCCCTCCCTCTCTTTCTCTCTTTCTCTTTATCTCGCTCTCTCTCTTTCTCTCTTTCTCCCTCTCTCTCTCTCTCTCTCCCTCTCTTTCTCTTTCCATCTCTCTCTTTTCCCTTCTCCCTCTCCATCTCTCTGGTTCCACTCGTTCCTTTCTTTCTTTCTTTCTCTCTCTCTCTTTCTCCCTTCCCCCCACTTCTTTCTGTCTCTCTCCCTTCCTCCACTCATGTCTGTCTTTCCCTCGATTCCTTCTCCCACTCTCTCTCTCTCCTCCCCCTCTCTCTATCTCTCCTCTGTGGTTCGTTAAAGTAGGTGCTAATTAGGCAGGTACAGACTGGCAGGCCTCTAAAGAGAGAAAGAGGGGGGTAGTGAGGGAGAGAGAGATGGAGGGAAAGAGAAGGGTATAGAGGGAGAGAGAGGGGTACAGAGTAAGAGAGAGGGGTAGAAAAGGAAAGAGGGGTAGAGAGGGAGAGAGATGGGTAAATATAAACAAGGGGAAACATTTGAGGGAGCGAGGAAGGGACATTAAGACAGTGAGCAGGAGGTGCTGAAGTTTATAGATTATAATTTGAAGAGAGAAGGGAAACGCTTTGTCCTGCCTACATCACATTGACAATAGGCCAGTGATTTTCAACTGTGTGTCCCACAGAGTGGCTACCAGGAGGCAGGCAGGCAGAGTGGGTAGCAGAGATGAGATGTACTGTGTGTGTGTGTGTGTGTGTGTGTGTGTGTGTGTGTGTGTGTGTGTGTGTGTGTGCGTGCGTGCGTGCGTGCGTGCGTGCGTGCGTGCGTGCGTGCGTGCGTGCTGCAGTGGGCTGCTGGAGAAGATAATAGAATGAGATTCATGTCAAAACACCTACATCTACATAATAATGTAGCCTTCACTCAGAGTCAATTCTGATTTTTTTTTTTCTTAAGCAAGTTTAGCAGATCAGCTAAAAATATGTTTTGTGCTTCTCAATGCCAGTCAGTGCTCTATACAGTCTCCATATACAGTTTCCACATACAGCCTCCACATTTATTTTACTAGGCAAGTCAGTTAAGAACAAATCATTTTTTACGATGGCCTTACCCGGACCAAACCCTAACCCGGACGACACTGGGCCAATTGTGCACTGCCCTGTGGGATTCCCAATCACGGCCGGTTGTGATACAGCCTGAAATCGAACCAGTCATCACTGGTTTCGACTCACTTTACAGTCTCCATATACAGACTTCTTATACAGTCTCCATATCCAGTCTCCATATCCAGTCTCCATATAGAGTCTCCATATCCAGTCTCCATATCCAGTCTCCATATCCAGTCTCCATATACAGTCTTCATATACAGTCTTCATATACAGTCTTCATATCCAGTCTCCATATCCAGTCTCCATATCCAGTCTCCATATCCAGTCTTCATATACAGTCTTCATATACAGTCTCCATATCCAGTCTCCATATCCAGTCTCCATATCCAGTCTCCTTATCCAGTCTCCATATACAGTCTTCATATACAGTCTCCGTATCCAGTCTCCGTATCCAGTCTCCGTATCCAGTCTCCATATCCAGTCTCCATTCCAGTCTCCATATCCAGTCTCCATTCCAGTCTCCATATCCAGTCTCCGTATACAGTCTTCATATACAGTCCTCATATACAGTCTCCGTATCCAGTCTCCGTATCCAGTCTCCGTATCCAGTCTCCGTATCCAGTCTCCATATCCAGTCTCCATTCCAGTCTCCATATCCAGTCTCCGTATCCAGTCTCCATTCCAGTCTCCATATCCAGTCTCCGTATCCAGTCTCCGTATCCAGTCTCCGTATCCAGTCTCCGTATACAGTCTTCAGCACAAGATAAATCACATTGAAAATAAGTATTAAAATAATAATTAATCAAATACACGTGTATTTGAACCCAGGTCTGCCCTAACACACACACACACACACACACACACACACACACACACACACACACACACACACACACACACACACACACACACACACACACACACACACACACACACACACACACACACACACACACACACACACACACACACTATACTGCTGATGTTGTTTTTTGTGTTGGCCGGTCTGTACAGTGTCCACCACCAGACCATCCTAAATGTTGCCACGGCAACCAGGCTGAAATAAATGATTGGCCCTCTCGCTAGGGGACTCTGGGAAAGCAATATGCTGGCGTTCCGCCCCATTAGTTTAACAGACAGTCTCTGGACCTATCACCGGTCAGCTGGCAAGGTTATCTGCTGCAACTTAGTATTCCATATGTACAAGAAGTAAAAGTACGTTTGTTGGTGTGTTTGTGTAATGATTTATGTGTGTGTCTATGTGTTTGTGTGCGTGTATATGCGTGTATATGTGTGTGTGTGCGAGTGTGCATGTTTGTTTGCATGCGTGCGCGTGTGTGTCTCTGAGTGTGTTTTGCTGAGAAGAGCATTCTCCCAGCCAGGTAAGCATAGAGACAATTATCACCTCCTGCACCTCTAGCTGACAGTGTTTAATGATAAGGGAGGTTGTAGGGAGATGACACCAATGCTATCCTGGCAGGTCCCTGAAGCCAACACTCTCACGCACTCCTCTCTCATGCTCCGCTCGCACCCTCCTCTCTTCTCTTGTTTCCTCTCATCCCCTGTTGTTCCTTCTTGTTTCTTCTCTTTAACTCTATTCTTCTCCAACCTTCCACTCTTCTCTCTTCAATTTTTTCCTCTCCTTATTCTGCTTTCTCCCTCTCTAAATGACTGCTCCTGTCTTTGAGTTTTCTTCTCTCATCGCTGTTTTTTTCTCTCTGTCCTCACATCTCTCCTGTCATGCTCTCTCCCACTCTCCTCTTCTTTCATTTCTCATGTCTCTTTCTTCTCTTTCATCTGCTGTCCTCTCTGATCCTCTCCTCAAGAAGAACAACGAAGGATAAAGAAGAATATGAAAATGAAAGAAACAGCATGTAGGCTCACACGTTTCCTTTCACTGTTCTCATGAATAGGGTTGAACTGCCTGTCCTCCAGGAGTCTGCTGAACAATTCATCAAATGGCCACCGGACAATTTACATTGACCCCCCCCCCAACCCCCCCCTCCATTTGTTTTGTACATTGCTGAAACTCGCTGTTTATTATCTATGCATAGTCACTTCACCCCTACCTACATGTACAAATTACCTCAGCTAACCTGTACCCCCGCACACTGACTCGGTACCGTTACCCCTTGTACATGGCCTCGTTATTGTTATTTTATTGTGTTACTGTTTATTATTTTTTTATTTAGTTTATTTGTTAAATACTTTCTTAAGTCTTCATGAACTGCACTGTTGATTAACGGGTTGAAAGTAACTATTTCACGGTAAGGTCTACACTTGTTGTATTCGGCGCATGTGACAAATAGAGTTTGATTTGATTTGACATCTTCAGTGTTCTCATGAATAGGGGTTGAACTGCCCGTCCTCCAGGACATCTTCAGTGTTCTCATGAAAAGGAGTTGAACTGCCCGTCCTCCAGGACATCTTCAGTGTATTTATGAAAAGGGGTTGAACTGCCCGTCCTCCAGGACATCTTCAGTGTTCTCATGAATAGGGGTTGAACTGCCCGTCCTCCAGGACATCTTCAGTGTATTTATGAAAAGGAGTTGAACTGCCCGTCCTCCAGGACATCGTCAGTGTTCTCATGAATAGGGGTTGAACTGCCCGTCCTCCAGGATATCTTCAGTGTTCTCATGAATAGGGGTTGAACTGCCCGTCCTCCAGGACATCGTCAGTGTTCTCATGAATAGGGGTTGAACTGCCCGTCCTCCAGGACATCTTCAGTGTTCTCATGAATAGGGGTTGAACTGCCCGTCCTCCAGGACATCGTCAGTGTTCTCATAAATAGGGGTTGAACTGCCCGTCCTCCAGGACATCTTCAGTGTTCTCATGAATAGGGGTTGAACTGCCCGTCCTCCAGGACATCTTCAGTGTATTTATGAAAAGGAGTTGAACTGCCCGTCCTCCAGGACATCGTCAGTGTTCTCATGAAAAGGAGTTGAACTGCCCGTCCTCCAGGACATCTTCAGTGTATTTATGAAAAGGGGTTGAACTGCCCGTCCTCCAGGACATCTTCAGTGTTCTCATGAATAGGGGTTGAACTGCCCGTCCTCCAGGACATCGTCAGTGTTCTCATGAATAGGAGTTGAACTGCCCGTCCTCCAGGACATCGTCAGTGTATTTATGAAAAGGAGTTGAACTGCCCGTCCTCCAGGACATCTTCAGTGTATTTATGAAAAGGAGTTGAACTGCCCGTCCTCCAGGACATCTTCAGTGTATTTATGAAAAGGAGTTGAACTGCCCGTCCTCCAGGACATCGTCAGTGTTCTCATGAATAGGGGTTGAACTGCCCGTCCTCCAGGATATCTTCAGTGTTCTCATGAATAGGGGTTGAACTGCCCGTCCTCCAGGACATCTTCAGTGTTCTCATGAATAGGGGTTGAACTGCCCGTCCTCCAGGACATCTTCAGTGTTCTCATGAATAGGGGTTGAACTGCCCGTCCTCCAGGACATCTTCAGTGTTCTCATGAATAGGGGTTGAACTGCCCGTCCTCCAGGACATCGTCAGTGTATTTATGAAAAGGGGTTGAACTGCCTGTCCTCCAGGACATCGTCAGTGTATTTATGAAAAGGAGTTAAACTGCCCGTCCTCCAGGACATCGTCAGTGTTCTCATGAATAGGGGTTGAACTGCCCGTCCTCCAGGACATCTTCAGTGTTCTCATGAATAGGGGTTGAACTGCCCGTCCTCCAGGACATCGTCAGTGTATTTATGAAAAGGGGTTGAACTGCCCGTCCTCCAGGACATCGTCAGTGTTCTCATGAATAGGAGTTGAACTGCCCGTCCTCCAGGACATCGTCAGTGTTCTCATGAATAGGAGTTGAACTGCCCGTCCTCCAGGACATCGTCAGTGTTCTCATGAATAGGAGTTGAACTGCCCGTCCTCCAGGACATCTTCAGTGTATTTATGAAAAGGGGTTGAACTGCCCGTCCTCCAGGACATCGTCAGTGTATTTATGAAAAGGGGTTGAACTGCCCGTCCTCCAGGACATCTTCAGTGTTCTCATGAAAAGGGGTTGAACTGCCCGTCCTCCAGGACATCTTCAGTGTTCTCATGAATAGGGGTTGAACTGCCCGTCCTCCAGGACATCTTCAGTGTATTTATGAAAAGGGGTTGAACTGCCCGTCCTCCAGGACATCTTCAGTGTATTTATGAAAAGGGGTTGAACTGCCCGTCCTCCAGGACATCTTCAGTGTATTTATGAAAAGGGGTTGAACTGCCCGTCCTCCAGGACATCTTCAGTGTATTTATGAAAAGGGGTTGAACTGCCCGTCCTCCAGGACATCTTCAGTGTTCTCATGAATAGGAGTTGAACTGCCCGTCCTCCAGGACATCGTCAGTGTATTTATGAAAAGGGGTTGAACTGCCCGTCCTCCAGGACATCTTCAGTGTTCTCATGAAAAGGGGTTGAACTGCCCGTCCTCCAGGACATATATAGCACCCGGTGTCACAGGAAGGCCAAGAAGATCATCAAGGACCTCAACCACCCGAGCCACAGCCTGTTAAACCCGCTTTTATCCAGAAGGCATGAGCAGTACAGGTACATCAGAGCTGAGACCGAGAGACTGAAAAACAGCTTCTATCTCAAGGCCGTCAAGACTGTCAAATAGTCAACACTAGCCGGCCTTAGCCCAGTACCTTGTTCTGAACCTTTGTCACTTTTACTAGCCAGCTAGCACCAGGTACTCCACCATACAACTTAGAGACTGCTGCCCTATGTACATAGTCATTGAACACTGGTCACTTTAGTAATGGAACACTGGTCACTTTAGTAATGTTTACGTACTGTTTTACCCACTTCATACAGTTGAAGTCGGAAGTTGACGTACACTTAGGTTGAAGTCATTAAAACTCCTTTTTCAACAGCTATACACATCTTGTTAACAAACTATAGTTTTGGCAGGTCAGATAGGGAATTTACTTTGTGCATGAAACAAGTAATTTTTCCAACAATTGTTCACAGACAGATTATTTCACTTGTAATTCAATGTATCACAATTCCAGTGGGTCAGAAGTTTACATACACTAAGTTGACTGTGCCTTTAAACAGCTTGGAAAATTCCAGAAAATTATGTCATGGCTTTAGAAGCTTCTGATAGGCTAATTGACATCATTTGAAACAATTAGAGGTGTACCTGTGGATGTATTTCAAGGCCTACCTTCAAACTCAGTGCCTCTTTGCTTGACATCATGGGCAAATCAAAAGAAATACAAAAAAAGAAAAAGACCTCCGCAAGTCTGGTTCATCCTTGGGAGAAATTTCCAAATGCCTGAAGGTACCACGTTCATCTGTACAAACAATAGTATGCAAGTATAAACACCATGGGACCACGCAGCCGTCTTACCGCTCAGGAAGTTGACGCGTTCAGTCTCCTAGAGATGGACGTACTTTGGTGCGAAAAGTGCAAATCAATTCCAGATCAACAGCAAGGGCACCTTGAGAAGATGCTGAAGGAAACAGGTACAAAAGTATCTACATCCACAGTATAATAAGTCCTATATCGGCAAAACCTGAAAGGCTACTCAGCAAGGAAGAAGTCACTGCTCCAAAACTGCCATAAAAAAAGCCAGACTATGGTATGCAACTGCACATGGGGACAAATACCGTACTTTTTGGAGATATGTCCTCTGGTCTGATGAAACAGAAATAGAACTTTCTGGCCATAATGACCATTGTTATGTTTGGAGGAAAAAGGGGGAGACTTGCAAGCCGAAGAACACCATCCCAACCGTGAAGCACGGGAGTGGCAGCACCATGTTGTGGGGGTGCTTTGCTGCAGGAGGGACTGGTGCACTTCACAAAATAGATGGCATCATGAGGAAAGACAATTATGTGGATATATTGTCAGCAACATCTCAAGACATCAGTCAGGAAGTTAAAGCTTGATCAAAAATGGGTCTTCCGAATTGACAATGACCCCAAACACACTTCCAAAGTTGTGGCAAAATGGCTTAAGGACAACAAAGTCAAGATATTGTATTGGCTATCACAAAGCCCTGACCTCAATCCCATAGAAATGTGTGGATAGAAAGCGTGTGCGAGCAAGGAGGCCTACTAACCTGACTCAGTTACACCAGTGCATTTCTGTTTAGTATTCTCACTTGTCACATTCAATGACAACAGTCAGTCATTCTAGAGCTGCAGAGAGATATTGTCTTTGTATTTTGGTGTTGTCTTTGTATGGCTGTGAGATATATTGTCTTTGTTTCTTGGTGTTGTATTTGTACTGTATCTTGCTGTTGTCTTTGAATGGCTGTGAGTGCATCGACAACGTCGTCCCCAAAGTGACAGTACGTACATACCTCAACCAGAAGCCATGGATTACAGGCAACATCTGCACTGAGTTAGAGGGTGGAGCTGCCGCTTTCAAGGAGCGGGACTCTAACCTGGAAGCTTATAAGAAATCCCACTATGCCCTCCGACGAACCATCAAACAGGCAAAGCGTCAATGCAGGACTAAGATCAAATCGTACTACACCGGCTCCGACAATCGTCGGATGTGGCAGGGCTTGCAAACTATTACAGACTACAAAGGGAAATACAGCCGAGAGCTGCCCAGTGACACAAGCCTACAAGACAAGCTAAATTGCTTCTATGCTCGCTTCTGGACGACTGTGTGATCACGATGTCCGCAGCCGATGTGAGTAAGACCTTTAAACATCAACACTTAAAGGTCAACATTCACAAGGCTGCAGGGCCAGACGGATTGCCATGACGTGTACTCCAAGCATCCTCTGACCAACTGGCAAGTGTCTTCCCTGACATTTTCAACCTCTCCCTGTCTGAGTATGTAATAACAACATGTTTCAAGCAGACCACTATAGTCCCTGTGTCCAAGAACACTAAGGTAACCTGCCTAAATTACTACTGACCCGTAGCACTCACGTCTGTAGCCATAAAGTGCTTTGAAAGGCTGGTCATGGCTCACATCAACACCATTGTCCTAGAAACCCTAGACCAGGGGTGTCAAACTCATTTCGCATCGTGGGCCACATACGGCCTAGGGAGATGTCAAGTGGGCCGGACCATTAAAATTATACCATACTCTGCTATAAATAACCAAAATATCATGTCTTTCCTTTGTTTTGGTGTAAAGAAGCACAAGAACATTAGGAAAATATTGAAATTTAATGAACTATCCTTTTACAAAACATTTCATGAAACACCTCATATTTCCTTAGACAAATGTGCAATTTACTTTTATCATTCACAAATATGCATTGCAACTGATCCCACTGATTGTACAAAGGCACAAAACTTTAATTGGTACTGAAAAATATAGTAATGCACTTTAAGATTAAATGAGACTTTTAAAGAAAGGAATTTTTAAACCACTTACACATACGCATATAAAATCTAAATGTAATCCCTGCGTACACCTTACAAACTAAGGAGAGTGATTTTAAATGTGTAATGAAGAAAGTGTTCGCCTGTCCTGTAAATCTGTAAACTTCATACATGAAACATACATACACATACAATACATACTGAAAATTTATGGAGTTGTATGAACAGTAGAATTCCATCACATAACTTTTGTTTTGAAGCTGCTGACTAACATTAAATTGCACATTTTTTAAATCACCACAGTAAGGATTCATCTTCACAGAGCTGTATTCTTTCAATGCAAACAGTATCTAAGGCAGCATTTTAAAGGTGTTAGTCTAGTCTGGACTTGTATTTGTTCCTGAAACTTGGCATCTTTTGGCCTGTACAAGTGCATCAACACCAGGTGTCATGTCCTGACTAGCTGTCACTTTCAGAATGTCATTTAAGTGCTTGTTTGTGAGCCTTGAACGCATTTTTGTTTTATTGATATTCATCACTGAGAAAATTTGTTCACAAAGGTAGGTTGTCCCAAACATGCACAAAATTTTAGCAGCCAGGGCTGTTAATTTGGGGTACCCTGGTAGTAGATACTGATAAAATCTGTCCAGACCTACAGAGGCAAATTTGCCCTTCAAATCTGCATCACACTGCAAATCAATTATCTCTAGCTGAATTTCGACCGGCAGATCAGAAGCTTTAACTGTGAAAGGTGAGCGAAAAACTGAAAATTCTGTCTCAAGTTCACCAAATACCTGAAAACGTTTCTCAAACTCCCGCAGTAGTCCTGCAATTTTGTCTTTGTACCGTTTCATGTCCGCATCAGGTCTGGTCACACACACATCTCTCAGACAGGGGAAATGAGTAGGGTTGCCATTTGCCAGTTGCATCTCCCACAAAGTCAGCTTCAACTTAAATGCATGTATGTTGTCAGAAAACTGTGTGACAACTTTTTTGCGGCCTTGCAACATTTTGTTCAGATTGTTCAAGTGTTCAGTAATATCAACCAAGAATGCAAGGTCCCGTAGCCATTCCTGAGATTGTAATTCCAACACCGGTTTTCCTTTTTTCTCCATGAACTGTCCGATTTCCTCTCGTAGATCAAAGAAATGCCTCAGCACAGCGCCTCGGCTTAACCATCTCACTTCAGTGTGGTATGGCAGGCTGTGGGTAATGTTGCTGTCGCTGAGAAGTTTGTCAAACTGACGATGGTTCAGACCTCTGGACCGGATGAAATTTACAGTGCGAACAACCACCTCCATGACGTGGTCCATTTTCAGCGACTTGCAACACAATGCCTCCTGGTGCAAAATACAGTGAAATGTCCAGAAACGATCTCCTCCATTAAGGGCTTGTACTTTGTCTTTGAACTTTGTCGCGACACCTGCTTTCTTTCCGACCATGGATGGCGCGCCGTCTGTAGCCAGGCTGACAGCGCGGGACCAGTCCACTCCAACTCTGTCCAATGCAGCAACGACAGAGCCGAAAATGTCCTCGGCTGTTGTGGTGTCCATCATTGGCACCAACTCAAGAAACTCTTCAGTAACAGTCAATGTCTCATCAACTCCTCGAATAAATATGGCCAGTTGGGCCACGTCTGTGATGTCAGTGCTCTCGTCAATTGCCACGGAAAATGCAATAAATGACTTGACTCTCTGTTTCAATTGACTGTCTAAATCTGCCGATAGTTCCGAAATCCTCTCTGCTATAGTATTCCTCGTCAGGCTAATATTGGCAAAAGCTTGTCGCTTCTCGGGACATACAAGTTCAGCCGCCTTCATCATGCATCGTTTAACAAAGTCACCGTCGGAATACGGCTTCGATGCTAATGCTATTTCGCTAGCAATTAGGTAGCTGGCTTTTACCGCTGCTTCACTGACTTCTCGGCTCTGGATGAAAGTTGACTGCTGTTTCCTCAGACCCGCCAGCAATTCGTTAATCTTATCTCTTCTCAGTTGTCCTTGCAAGCCGTCATATTTTTCGCTGTGATGAGTCTCGTAGTGGCGTCGAATATTATATTCCTTCAATACCGAAACTTGTTGCAAACACACCAAGCACGAAGGTTTTCCTTGCATCTCTGTAAATAAATAGGACATGGTCCATTTTTCTTTGAAAATTCTACACTCCTTATCTACTTTTCTCCGTTTGGATAACGACATTTTGGCTAATGAGGGTGTAGCGGAGAGGTAGAGACCAAGGTATTAACAACGTCGTAACAAGCAGCAGATGGCGCATTGATACCGTCTGCTGTTTTCAGTCTGTCTCAGTGATGCGGCTTGTCTTCTACTCTGATGGAAAGAGTGCGCCCCTTAGCGGATAATCCATGAATTGCAGCGAATTAAAAATATTAATTCCATGTCTTTTATGCATTTTTTCCACTTTCAAATTATCCTGCGGGCCTGATCGAACCTCCTTGGGGGCCGGTTCCGGCCCGCGGGCCGTATGTTTGACACCCCTGCCCTAGACCCACTCCAATTTTTCATACCGCCCCAACAAATCCACAGATGATGCCATCTGTATTGCACTCCACACTGCCCTTTCCCACCTGGACAGAAGGACCACCTATGTGAGAATTCTATTCATTGACAGCAGCTCAGCGTTCAACACCATAGTGCCCTCAAAGCTCATCACTAAACTAAGGACCCTGGGACTAAATACCTCCCTCTGCGACTGGATCCTGGACTTCCTGGCGGGCCGCCCCAGGTGGTAAGGGTAGGTAACAACACAACCACCACGCTGATCCTTAAAATGGGGGCCCCTCAGGGGTGCATGCTCAGTCCCCTCCTGTACTCCCTGTTCACTCATGACAGCCAGGCATGACTCCAACACCATCATTAAGTTTGCCGATGACACAACAGTGGTAGGGCTGATTACCAACAATGACTAGACAGCGTATAGGGAGGAGGTCAGAGACCTGGCCATGTGGTGCCAGGACAACAACCTCTCCCTCAATGTGACTAAGACTAAGGAGATGATTGTGGACTACAGGAAAAGGAGGACCGAGCACACACCCATTCTAATCGACGGGGCTGAAGTGGAGCAGGTTGAGAACTTAAAGTTCCTTGGTGTCCACATCACCAACAAACTTACATGGTCCAAGCACACCAAAACAGTCGTGAAGAACGCACAACAAAACTTATTACCCCTCAGGAGACCGAAAAGATTTGGCATGGGTCCTCAGATCTTCAAAAGGTTCTACAGCTGCACCATCGAGAGCTGGTTGCATCACTGCCTGGTATGGCAACTGCTTGGCCTCCGACCGCAAGGCACTACAGAGGATAGTGCGTACGGCCCAGTACATCACTGGGGCCAAGCTTCCTGCCATCTAGAACCTCTATACCAGGCCGTGTCAGAAGAAGGCCCTACAAATTGTAAAAGACTCCAGCTACCCTAGTCATAGACTCTCTCTGCTACCACATAGCAAGCGTTATCGGAGCGCCAAGTCTAGGTCCATATGGCTTCTAAACAGCTTCTACCCCTAAGCCATGAGACTCCTGAACATCTAATGAAATGGCTAACCAGAGTACGTGCATAGCCCCCCCCCCCCCCTCTTTACGCTGCTTCTACTTTCTGTTATTATCTATGAATAAGTCACTTTATTAACTCTACCTACATGTACATATTACCTCAATTACCTCGACTAACTTGTGCCCCCGTACATTGACTCTGTACCGGTACCCCCTGTATATAGCCTCGCTATTGTTATTTTCCTGCTGCTCTTTAATTATTTGTTACTTTACTTCTTATATTTTTAAGTGTTTTTCTTAAAACTGCATTGTTTGTTAAGGGCTTGTAAGTAAGCATTTCACTGTAAGGTCTACACCTGTTGTATTCAGCGCATGTGACAAATACAATTTGATTTGATTTGAGATATTGTCTTTGTATCTTGGTGTTGTCTTTGTACTGTATCTTGGTGTTGTCTTTGTATGGCTGTGAGAGATATTCTCTTTGTATTTTGGTGTTGTCTTTATATGGCTGTGAGAGATATTGTTTTTGTATTTTGGTGTTGTCTTTATACTGTATCTTGGTGTTGTCTTTGTATGGCTGTGAGACATAGTGTCTTTATATCTTGGTGTTGTCTTTGAATCGTCAAATCGTCTCTGTAGGTCTGTGAGTTGAAACAGTCGTGTCGGTACTCTGTAGTCTGATAAATGCCGGTTTGTGAGCAGTAGCAGGTGTTTCCAGCTGTCTGGTATATAAGCCAGGATCATAGAGACCACATGTTTCATACACCCCCACAAAACCTTAGACTGGAGATTGTGACAACACAAACACACACACCACAGACACACACCACAGACACACACCACACACACCCACCACAGACACACACCAAAGACACACCAAACACACACACACACCAAACACACACATCACACACACACACACCACAGACACACACCACAAACACACACCACAGACACAAACCACACACACACCACAGAAACACACCACAGACACACACCACACACATGCGCGACAGACAAACCACACACACTCACATAACTCTCTGTCAAATACAGAGTAAAACATAAGGAACTAGAAATAAAAAAATGACCTTGCTATGATCTTCCTCTCCCATCTCTCTTTATTCTCTAACTGTATCCTTATCTGACTGTCTTCCTTCCATCAAACTATTTATACATCTATGGCTCTCTTCCTTCCTCTCTCATCTCTCCTCCATCCCACCCTCTCTCCTCTCTTCGTCTTGTTATAACACTTGTTCTCTATTTCAGAGTGTAGGTGGGGGTGACTAGCTGTCTGGTGCGCGTCACCTCCAGTTCTATTCACACAGCAGCACTGTAACTAAATGCTGCTTCTCTATCCCCTTGGGGGACCTAGACAGTCAGTGTGTGTGTGTGTGTCTCTTTCTTTCTCAGACAGTCAGTCAGCCATCGTACCCTGTCTTCCACCTTCACAGTCACAGGGCGATAATGCATGACACAGTGGCAGTGCAGGGCGATAATGCATGACACAGTGGCAGTGCAGGGCGATAATGAGTGATGTTCCAGGAAGGAGATCTAACCCAACTCACTGAACTCACACACGCACCATAGTCCCAGTCCCGTAAGAAGCAGAGTTGTTAGAGATGTAATGAGGGGTGCTGTGCACTAATGATTGTTAGTTCAATGATCACGGGAAGGAGATTCAAAATGGTCTCCTAAATCAAAGAATAATTTCCCTCGATTTAGATAATGTCAAATGACATGGCTCATCAGTAGTGAAGGGTGCCACATTGGGAGCGTGTGTGTGTGTGTGTGTGTGTGTGTGTGTGTGTGTGTGTGTGTGTGTGTGTGTGTGTGTGTGTGTGTGTGTGTGTGTGTGTGTGTGTGTGTGTGTGTGTGTGTGTGTGTCTGTGTGTGTGTGTGCGTGTGCGTGTGCGTGTGCGTGTGTGTGTGTGTGTGTGTGTGTGTGTGTCTGTGTGTGTGTGTGCGTGTGCGTGTGTGTGTGTGTGTGTGTGTGTGTGTGTGTGTGTGCATGTAAATGAGATCTCTCACCCCTCTTTTCACATTAGCAATTAACAATGCACAGGCAATTGTCAATTCACTTCACACCTCATTTACATTTTTTTTGTTGACAGTTTATACAAATTGTACAAATATTCACTCTTCACTTCTCTCTCCTCAGTGAACGGTGTGATCCACTGCACGGCAGGCCCCCTCCTGAGGACCGAGTGTGCTGAACTGCGAGGGTGGGAGGTGGGAGAGGCTAGGATTACGGGGGGCTAAGGCCTGCTTGCAAAGTGTGAGTCCACGGGGAGATGACATCACACCTATACAAGGGTGGTCTTATAAAATACTAGATTGTAGGCTATATGGCCTGTAACACACAGTGACTTATAACACCAACTTCCCTTTATCCAGCTTTCCAACCAACATAGATAAATGATACAGGTTACAGTTGAAGTTGGAAGTTTACATACACCTTAGCCAAATACTTTTCAACTCAGTTTTTCACAATTCCTGACATTTAATCCGAGTAAAGATTCCCTGTTTTAGGTAAGTTAGGATCACCACTTTACTTTAAGAATGTGAAATGACAGAACAAAGGTAGAGAGAATGATTTATTTCAGCTTTTATTTATTTCATCACATTCCCAGTGGGTCAGAAGTTTACATACACTCAATTAGTATTCGGTAGCATTGCCTTAAAATTGTTTAACTTGGGTCAAATGTTTCAGGTAGCCTTCCACAAGCTCCCCCCATTCCTTGTGACAGAGTGTCACAACCGTCATTTAAATAAATGGACCAAGGCGCAGCGTGAGTAGAGTTCCACATTTTTATAATAATGAAACAAAGATAGAACGATCGTGAAAATATGTAGCGCACATAGGCACTGACACAAATACAATATCCCACATCGCAGGCGGGAAAAAGGACAAACAAGTATGATACCCAATTAGAGGCAACGATTATCAGCTGCCTCCAATTGGGAACCATACCCACACACCAAAATAGAAATATAAAACCTAGAAACCCCCCTAGTCACGCCCTGACCTAAAACACCATAGAGATCCCCGAGGGCGCTCTATGGTTCAGGGCGTGACAGAGCTGGTGTAACTGAATCAGGTTAGTAGGCCTCCTTTCTCGCACATGCTTTTTCAGTTCTGCCAACAAATTTTCTATAGGATTGAGGTCAGGGCTTTGTGATGGCCACTCCAATACCTTGACTTTGTCCTTAAGCCATTTTGCCACAACTTTGGAAGTGTGCTTGGGGTCATTGTCCATTTGGAAGACCCATTTGCGACCAAGCTTTAACTTCCTGATTGATGTCTTGAGATGTTGCTTCAATACATCCACATAATTGTCTTTCCTCATGATGTAATCTATTTTGTGAAGTGCACCAGTCCCTCCTGCAGCAAAGCACCCCCACAACATGGTGCTGCCACCCCCGTGCTTCACGGTTGGGATGGTGTACTTCGGCTTGCAAGTCTCCCCCTTTTCCTCCAAACATAATGATGGTCATTATGGCCAAACAGTGCTAATTTTGTTTCATCAGACCAGAGGACATTTCTCCAAAAAGTACGATCTTTTTCCCCATGTGCAGTCGCAAACCGTAGTCTGGCTTTTTTATGGCGGTTTTGGAGCAGTGGCTTCTTCCTTGCTGAGCGTACTTTCAGCGTACCAATTCGGCTAAACTAAGATATTTATAGCCCCTAACCAAGAAAAAAACTCATCAGATGACAGTCTGATAACATATTTATGGTATGGGATAGGATAGGTTTTGTTAGAAAAAAGTGCATATTTCAGGTAGATGGCATAGGTTACAATTGCACCCACCGTCACAAATGGACTAGAAAAACTACATTGAGCAACGTGTTTACCTACTTACTAATCATCAAACATTTCGTAAAAATACACAGCATACACTAATCGAAAGACACAGATCCTGTGAATACAGACAATATTTCAGATTTTCTAAGTGTCTTACAGCGAAAACACAATAAATCGTTATATTAGCATAGCACATAGCACATAGCAGCCCAGCATTGATTCTAGCCAAAGTGAGCGATAAAAGTCAACATCGCCAAATTATATTAATTTTTTCACTAACCTTCTCAGAATTCTTCAGATGACACTCCTGTAACATCATATTACACAATCCATATAGAGTTTGATCGAAAATGTTTATATTTAGCCACCAAAATCATGGTTAGACAATGTGAAATGTAGCCCAGCTGGTGAGAAAATGTCCGTGCGCCACTTAGACAGTGATCTACTCTTATACATAAATACTCATAAACGTGACAAAAAAATATAGGGTGGACAGGGATTGATAGACAATTTAATTCTTAATACAATCGCGGAATTACATTTTTTAAATTATCCTTACTTTTCAATACAGTTTGCGCCAAGCGAAGCTACGTCAAAAAACATGGCGTCCTAAGCCACTAACATTTTTCGACAGAAACACGATTTATCATAATAAAAATGTCCTACTTTGAGCTGTTCTTCCATCAGTATCTTGGGCAAAGGATCCTTTCTTGGGAGTAATCGTCTTTTGGTGGAAAGCTGTCCTCTTGCCATGTGGAAATGCCAACTGCGTTCAGGATGAACTGGAAGCGTGCCCAGCAATTCACAGCGTTTCAGAAATAAATGTCCCAAAATCGCACTAAACGGATATAAATTGCTATAAAACGCTTTAAATTAACTACCTTATGATGTTTTTAACTCCCATAACGAGTAGAAACATGACCAGAGTAATATTACTCCCTCCACTAATGCTTGGAACAGGTGCGGGTCGGTGTCCTCTAGGCGCATGACGCAGCTCCAAAAGAGTGACTAGCCTCAGGGTTTTTTAATTTGTAGTGCCTGTGAACGCGCAATCGACCCCATTCAAATCGTCATCACGTAAAGGCATCCAGGGGAAGACGTAAGCAGTGTCCGTATACTCATAGCAATAACAGTGCCCTTTTAACTGACTCCAGATCAGGGGCCAAAATTTCTGAAATCTGACTCCATGTCAGGGAAATTGCTGTAGAATGGGCTCTGTTCCACTTAGAGACAAAATTTCAACTCCTATAGAAACTATAGACTGTTTTCTATCCAATAATAATAATAATATCCATATTGTACGATCAAGGATTTTGTGGGAAGCCGTTTCAAAAATTACACGATTAGCATAAATAGTCACAACAGCGCCCCCATCCTCAACAGGTTATGTCGATATTGGACTCATTTTACTGTGGATATAGATACTTTCGTACCTGTTTCCTCCAGCATCTTCACAAGGTCCTTTGCTGATGTTCTGGGATTGATTCGCAAAATTTCGCACCATGTATGTTCATCTCTAGGAGACAGAACACGTCTCTTTCCTGAGCGGAATGACGGCTGCGTGGTCCCATGGTGTTGATACTTGCGTACTATTGTTTGTACAGATGAACGTGGTACCTTCAGGCATTTGAAAATTGCTCCCAAGGATGAACCAGACTTGTGGAGATCTACAACGATGTCAAGCAAAGAGGCACTGAGTTTGAACGTAGGCCTTGAAATACATCCACAGGTACACCTCCAATTGACTCAAATGATGTCAATTAGCCTATCAGAAGCTTCTAAAGCCATGATATCATTTTCTGGAATTTTCCAAGCTGTTTAAAAGCACAGTCAACTTAGTGTATGTAAACTTCTGACCCACTGGAATTGTGATACAGTGAATTGTAAATAATGTGTCTGTGAACAATTGTTGGAAAAATTACTTGTGTCATGCACAAAGTAGATGTCCTAACCGCCAAAACTATAGTTTGATAGCAAGAAATGTGTGGAGTGGTTGAAAAACTAGTTTTAATGACTCCAACCTAAGTGTATGTAAACTTCCGACATCAACTGTATATCCTACAGAGTGAATTAGAACATATGATTCAATGTATATAGGATTATACGGTGGGTGGGTTCAGAAAGTATTCATACCTCTTCACTTATTCCACATCTTGTTTTTAAAGTCTGAATTTAATATGGTTAATTTAAATGTAAAAATTGCACCCATCTACACACAATACCTCATAATGACAAAGTGAAAACATGTTTTTCGAAATGTTTGCAAATGTATTGAAAATGCAATATAGGAATAGCTCATTTACATAAGTATTCATAGCCCTGAGTCAATACTTTGTAGAAGCACCTTTGGCGGTGCTTACAGCTGTGAGTCTTTCTGGGTAAGTCTCTTAGAGCTTTCCACACCTAGTTTGTGCAACATTTGCCCATTCTTGTTTTCAAAAATCTTCAAGCCCTGTCAAATTGGTTGCTAGACAACCATTTTCATGTCTTGCCATAGGTTTTCAAGCAGATTTAAGTCAAAACTGTAACGCGGCCACTCAGGAACATTCACTGTCTTCTTTATAAGCAACTCCAGTGTAGATTTGGCCTTTTGTTTTAGGTTATTATCTTGCTGAAAGTTGAATCATCTCCCAGTGTCTGGTAAAAGCAAACTGAACCTAGTTTTCCTCTAAGATTTTTCCTGTGCTTAGATCCATCTCTTTCTTTTTTATCCTGAAAAACTCCCCAGTCCTTAACAATTACAAGCATACCCATACCATGATGCAGCCACCACCATGCTTGAAAATATGGAGAGTGGTACTTAGTAATGTGTTGGATTGTATTTGCCCCAAGCATAACACTTTATATGTGTTATGACAAAAAGCTAACTGCTTTGCCACATTTTTTCTGTATTACTTTAGTGCCTTATTGCAAACAGGATGCATGCTTTGTAACATTTTTATTCTGTACAGGCTTCCTTCTTTTCCTTCTGTCAATTAGGTTAGTATTGTGGAGTAACTACCATCCTCAGTTTTCTCCTGTCACAGCCATTAAACTATAAATGATTTTAAAGTCACCATTGGCAACATGGTGAAATCCTTGAGCTGTTTCCTTCCTCTCCTGCAACTGAGTTAGGAAGGACACCTGTATCTTTGTAGTGACAGGGTGTATTGATACACCATCCAAAGTGGAATTAATAACTTCACCATGATCAAAGGGATATTCAATGTCTGTTTTTTTTGGGGGGGGGGGTTACCAATCTACCAATAGGTGTCATTCTTTGCGAGGAATTGGATAACCTCCCTGGTCTTTGTGGTTAAATTTGTGTTTAAAATCCACTGTATGACTGAGGAACCTTACAGATAATTGTATGTGTGGTGTACAGATGGGGAGAGGTAGTCATTCAATAAACATGTTAAACACTATTATTGCACACGGTCCATGCAACCTATTATGTGACTTGTTAAGCACATTTTTACTTACTTACTTATTTAGGCTTGCCATAACAAAGGGGTTGAATACTTATTGACTCAAGACATTTCAGCTTTTCATTTTTTATTAATTTGAAAAACATAATTCCACTTTGCCATTATGGGGTATTGTGTGTAGGCCAGTGAAAAAAAATCTCAATTAAATCCATTTTAAATTCAGGCTGTAACACAACAACATGTGGAAAAAGTCAAGGGGTGTGAATACCTTCTGAAGGCACTGTATATCCCTACCCTCCATCTCTCTTTCCTCTCTCCCTCTGTCATCATTCACTCCCTCCTTCCTTTGTTTGCCTTCTTTCTGTTCCCTCTCCCTCTCTGCGCCTTCCCGCTCTCTGCTCCCTCCCCCTTTCTCCTGCCTTTCCCTCTCTTCTCCCTCTCTTCTCCATCTCTCCTCCCTCTCCCTCTCTGCTCCCTCCCCCTTTTTGCTCCCTCCCCCTCTCTGCTCCCTCCCCCTTTCTGCTCTCTCCCCCTCTCTCCTCCCTCTCTTTCCCTCACTTCCTCCCCTCTCCTGGTGTGGCTGCAGTAATTATGTGGTTGGTCTGAATGTGTTTACAAATCCATACACTCTTTAATGTATTTAGGTAGCTGTGATGCCCCCCCTTATTTGTGTGTGTGTGTGTCTCTTTGTGTGTGTGTGTGTGTCTCTTTGTGTGTGTGTGTGTGTGTGTGTGTGTGTGTGTGTGTGTGTGTGTGTGTGTGTGTGTGTGTGTGTGTGTGTGTGTGTGTGTGTGTGTGTGTGTCTTTGTGTGTGTGTGTGTCTTTGTGTGTGTGTGTCTTTGTCTCTCTGCTTGTGGTTGTCCTTGGTTGGATGCGTGTATGGTAGAGTTCGTTGTTTTGTTAAACTAAACTTCACAGTGGGAGAAAGAGTATAGGAGAAGACCAATAGACCGAGAAGACGGAGAGAGGAGAAAGAGAAGGAATAGATGAGAGGAGGGTGTGAGGAAGGGGTGAGGGAAAATGAGAGTGGGGGGAAGGGGTGAGTGAAAATGGAGGGAGGGAGTAAGGAGTGAGTGAAAACAGAGTGTGGGAGGCTTGATGACTGTAGGAAATTAGAATAAGATGAGCTGTTATCAGCAGTGCAACGTTGTCTCACTATATCAGTGTCTGTTTTTGTGTGTGTGTCTGTGTGCTTGTATGAATATGTGTGTCTGCATTTGTGTGTTTAAGCGTGTGTTTGCGTGCTTGAGTGTGACGGTGTGAGTTTATGTGTCTGGTTGTGACTAGGACAGTGTCTCAGCCTGTCAATCATTCTCCCCCCAGAGGGACTATCAACAGCTCAGTGTCCAACAGAGGGACAGCTCATTTCTACTTCATTCTCCCCCCAGAGAGACTATCAACAGCTCAGTTCTACGTCATTCTCCCCCAAGAAAGATTATCAACAGCTCAGGCACAATTCATTCCCCCCCAAAGAGACTACCAACAGCTCAGTTGTACTTCATTCTCCCCCCACAGAGACTATCAACAGCTTGGGCCCAATTCATTCTCCCCCCAGGGAGACTATCAACAGCTCAGTTATAATTAATTCTCTACTAGATAGACAATCAACAGCTGAGATATACTTCATTCCCCCCACACAGAGACTATCAACAGCTCAGTTCAACTTCATGCTCCCCCCCCCACAGAGACTATCAACAGCTCAGTCCTACTTCATTCTCCCCCCAGAGAGACTATCAACAGCTCAGTTCCACTTCATTCTCCCCCCACAGAGACTATCAACAGCTCAGTTCTACTTCATTCTCCCCCCAGGGAGACTATTAACAGCTCAGTTCTACTTCATTCTCCCCCCAGAGAGACTATCAACAGCTCAGTTCTACTTCATTCTCCCCCCAGGGAGACTATTAACAGCTCAGTTCTACTTCATTCTCACAACAGGGAGACCATCAAGAGCTCAGTTCTACTTCATTCTCCACTTCAGAGACTATCAACAGCTCAGATCTACTTCATTTCCCCCCCACAGTGATGATCAACCGCTCAGTGCTATTTCATTTTTGCTCCAGAGAGACTATCAACAGCTCAGTTCTGCTTCGTTCTCCCACAGAGATTATCAACAAATCAGCTCTACTTCATTCTCCCCCCACAGAGACTATCAACAGCTCAGTTCTACTTCATTAACCAACCAGAGAGACAATCAATGGCTCAGATCCGCTTAATTCTCCCCCCACAGAGACTATCAACAGCTCAGTACTACTTAATTCTCCCCCCACAGAGACTATCAACAGCTCAGTACTACTTCATTCCCCCCCCCCCCCCCACAGAGACTATCAACAGCTCAGTTCTACCTCATGCTCCCCCACAGAGACTATCAACAGCTCAGTTCTACTTAATTCTCCCCCCACAGAGACTATCAACAGCTCAGTTCTACTTAATTCTCTCCCCACAGCACTGGAGGTCTGGAGTGTAGGGCTGGCACAACCTGTCCTGGCTGGATGCTCACCCTAGCCCGGCAGATGCGGGGAGCTGGAATGTAGCTCACCGGGCTAAGAACGTGTACTGGAGACACTGTGCGCTCCACCGCATAACACGGTGCCTGACCAGTACAACGCTCGCCACGGTAAGCACGGGGAGTTGGCTCAGGTCTCCAACCTGACTCAGCCAACTCACCGTGTGCCTCCCCCCCAATTTGTTTTGGGGGGCTGCCTCTCGGGCTTCCTTGCTAGCCACGTTCCCTCGTAACGCTGCCGCTCTGCTTTCGCTGCCTCCAGTTCCTCCCGTGGACGGCGATACTCCCCAGCCTGCCTCCAGGGTCCCTTACCGTCCAGTATCTCCTCCCATGTCCATTTCCCCAGATAGCGCTGCTCCCCCTTACCACGCTGCTTGGTCCCTTGGTGGTGGGAAGTTCTGTCACGGCCGTTGAATGAACTGGACCAAGGTGCAGCGTGGTGAGCGTACATATTCCTTTATTTCATATGACGCCGACAAAAACAATAAACAATCCAAAACAACCGTGAAGCTAAAGGCTATAGTGCCACAAACAGAGCTAACCTCCCACCAAGACAGGTGGGAAAAAGGGCTACCTAAGTATGGTTCTCAATCAGAGACAACGATAGACAGCTGTCCCTGATTGAGAACCCTACCCCCAAAACATAGAAATACAAATATTAGAACGAAAGAACATAGAATACCCACCCCAAATCACACCCTGACCAAACCAAATAGAGACATGGAAAGGATCTCTAAGGTCAGGGCGTGACAAACTGGTTGGATTACCGAAATATGGTTCCGTTTCCCATCTTTTGATGTCACCAGACTCTCTCTCAATGTTAACAAAGGGATTTTCAATAGTCACATCGGTAGAGTAGAGAGAGGAAAAACATGAAAAGGTATTTATGGGGGTCATAAACCTCCCCCTCAGGCCAACGTCATGAGACTATCAACAGCTCAGTTCTACTTCATTCTCCCCCCAAAGAGACTATCAACATTTCAGGCCCAATTCATTCTCCCCCCAGAGAGACTATCAACAGCTCAGTTCTACTTCATTCTGCCCCACACAGACACTATGAACAGCTCAGTATGTCACTCTCGTCTGATGAAGGAGTGGACCAAAGCGCAGCGTGGTACGTGTTCATGATATTTATTTAAATCTGAACACTAGAACAAAAATAACAAAGCGAGAAACGAACAGTTCTGTAAGGTAACTAAAACTATACAGAAAACAACTACCCACAAACACAGGTGGGAAAAAGGCTACCTAAGTATGATTCTCAATCAGAGACAACGATGGACAGCTGCCTCTGATTGAGAACCACACCTGGCCAAACGCAAAGAAATAGAAAACATAAATAAATAAACTAGAATGCCCACCCTAGTCACACCCTGGCCTAACCAAAATAGAGAATAAAAGCCTCTCTATGGCCAGGGCATGACACAGTTCTACATCATTCTCCCCCACAAAGATTAGAAGCAGCTCAGTTGTACTTCATTCTACCCCATGGAGACTATCAGCAGCTCAGATCTACTTCATTCTCCCCACACAGACACTATCAGCAGCTCAGATCTACTTAAATCTCCCCCCACAGAGACTATCAACAGCTCAGTACTACTATTCTCACAAAAGGGAGACATTCAACAGCTCTGTTCCCCTTTACTCATACTCCAGAAAGACTGTCAACAGCTCAGTTCTACTTCATATTCCCCCCATAGAGACTATCAACAGCTCAGGCAAAATTCATACTCCCCCCAGGGAGACTATCAACAGCTCAGTTCAACTTCATTCTCCCCTACAGAGACGATCAACAGCTCAGTTCAACCTCATTCTCCCCCCACAGAGACTATCAACATCTCAGTTCAACTTCATTCTCCCCCATTTAGACTATCAACAGCTCAGCTCTACTTCATTCTCCCCCATTTAGACTATCAACAGCTCAGTTTTACTTCATTCTCCCCCCAGAGAGACTATCAACATCTCAGTTCTACTAAATTCTCACAATTGGGAGACATTCAACAGCTCTGTTATACTTCATTCTTCACCAAGAGAGACTGTAAACAGCTCAGTTCTACTTCATTTTCCCCCATTGAGATTAAACAGCTCAGTTCTACCTCATTCTTCACCAAGAGAGACTGTAAACAGCTCAGTTCTACTTAATTTTCCCCCATTGAGATTAAACAGCTCAGTTCTACCTCATTTTCCCCCAATGAGACTATACAGCTCAGTTCTACTTCATTTTCCCCCATTGAGACTATACAGCTCAGTTCTACTTAATTTTCCCCCATTGAGACTATACAGCTCAGGCCCAATTCATTCTACCCCCCAGAAAGACTATCAACATCTTAGTTCAACTTCCTTCTCCCCCCACAAAGACTATCAACAGCTCAGGCCCATTTCATTCTCCCCCCAGATAGACTATCAACAGCTTAGTTCTACTTCATTCTCCCCCCACAAAGACTATCAACAGCTCAGGCCCATTTCATTCTTCCCCCAGGGAGACTATCAACAGCTCAGTTCTACTTCATTCACCCCCACAGAGACTATCTGTCATTTTCCCCCACAGAGACTATTTGTCATTGTGTAATATCAGACGGATGAGACACTATCACTGATCACAGGCCTGTTTAAACACAGACAGGATGCGTCTCAAATAGCACCCTATTCCCATTAGTCCCTGGTCAAATGTAGTGCACTGTATAGGGGATAGGGAGCCATTTGAGAAGCAGTGACAGTCAGTGTCCCTGTGGTACAGGCCTGCTGGGGCGTCTCACTGTGTCGTGCAACCAGCCTGCAGAGCACAGCATGATCAACCAACAGAGAGATACAGTACTAAACACAGACCATCCATTAACTGACAGCCCCTAACAGTTTAACTGCCTCAGACTGTTAACCACCATTAACTGGAGCTGGATTCAATAAAGTGTCCAGACTCCAGTGTAGCAACCCTGGAAGAATAGTAAAGAAAAATTGAAGGAGAGAGAGGGAAAAAGAAATTGAGAGAGAGAGAGAAAAATAGTATGGTGGAATGACGTAGGAGCATCAGGCGGAGAATGTGTGTGTGTGTGTGTGTGTGTGTGTGTGTGTGTGTGTGTGTGTGTGTGTGTGTGTGTGTGTGTGTGTGTGTGTGTGTGTGTGTGTGTGTGTGTGTGTGTGTGTTTGTTGTTGTTAAAGTAGGGAATCTTTGGCAGGTAGACCAGACAACCACAGCCCCAGAGCCCACCTGTGTACCGATACTGCAGTGTTGCCGTGTCGAAACCACAGAGAGTCAGCAATGCACATCAGGGAGGGAGAGTGTAAAGGAGAAAGAGAGGGAGAGAGTACAGGAGAAAGAGATGGAGAGAGTAAAGGAGTAAGAGATGTAGAGAGTAAAGGAGTAAGAGATGGAGAGAGTAAAGGAGTAAGAGATGGAGAGAGTAAAGGAGAAAGAGATGGAGAGAGTAAAGGAGTAAGAGATGGAGAGAGTAAAGGAGTAAGAGAGGGAGAGAATAAAGGAGAAAGAGAGGGCGAGAATGTGCTAGAAGGAGAGAGGGGAGGGAGAGAGAGAGGGAGGGATTGTTTCGTCACCACTGCCAGTTGCCAGTTATCCTCCCTCACCTCATCCCTCCATCCCTCCATCCCTCCATCCCTCCCTCCATCCCACCCTCAGTAACATTTCCCTCAGTGGCCAATTATCACTAATTAAAATCCTCACCACAAACCTAACAAACACCCTCGCCCCTCTCCTCCAAGACCTCTCCCTCCTCATCTACACATCTCCTTTACCTGCTTTCTTTCTCTCATTTCCCTCTTCCACTTAGCCTATCTATCTCCTTCCTTCACTCTCCTCTCTTTCGCTTCCTCTCTCTTCTTCTCCTCAGTTTATACATTACGTTACCAAAATAATGTGGATATCTGCTCATCGAAAATCTAGTTCCAAAATCATGGGTATTAATATGGAGTTGGTCCCCCCCTTTGCTGCAATAACAGACTCCACTCTTCTGGGAAGGCTTTCCACTAGATGTTGGAACATTGCTGAGGGGACTTGCTTCCATTCAGACACAAGCATTAGGGAGTTCGGGCGCTGATGTTGGGGGATTAGGCTTGGCTCGTAGTCATCGTTCCAATTCATCTCAAAGGGGTTCGATAGGGTTGAGGTCAGGGCTCTGTGCAGGCCAGTCAAGTTCTTCCACACCGATCTCGACAAGCCATTTCTATATGGACCTCGCTTTGTGCACAGGAGTATTGTAATGCTGAAACAGGAAAGGGCCTTCCCCAAACTGTTGCCACAAAGTTGGAAGCACAGAATCATATAGAATGACATTGCATTCTGTAGCATTAAGATGTCCCTTCACTGAAATTAAGGGGCCTAGACCGAACCATGAAAAACAGACCCAGACCATTATTCATTCCTCCTCCACCAAACTTTACAGTTGGCACTATGCATTGGGGCAGGTAGCGTTCTCCTGGCACCTGCCAAACCCAGATTTGCATGATTCATCACTCCAGAGAATACTGCTCCAGAGTCTAATGGCGACGAGCTTTACACCGCTACAGCCGACGCTTGGCGTTGTGCATGGTGATCTGAGGCTTGTGTGCGGCTGCTCTGCCATGAACACCCATTTAATGAAGGTCCCTACGAACAGTTCTTTTGCTGACGTTGCTTCCAGAGGCAGTTTGGAACTCAGTAGTGAGTGTTGCAACCGAGGACAGGCGATTTTTACGCGTTGCGTGCTTCAGCACTCGGCAGTCCTGTTCCGTGAGCTTGTGTGGCCTACCACTTCACGACTGAGCCGTTGTTGCTCCTAGATGTTTCCACTTCACAATAACTGCACTTTAGTGGAGGCTCATCAGAGGAAGAAGGGGAGGACCATCCTCCCCAGTGATTTTCAAAAAAATTATAATTGTAAAACATTTTAAAATGTATCCTTTTTAGATAAAACTGTACTAAATATAACCACATGTCACCTAATAACTGATTAAAATACTATGACTTTCCAACACAACACTAACTCTTACAAGTCAAGGTAAGCTTTTGGTATTACTAATTTATTGCCAGCAGGGCCCACCGGTGTAACTGCTTACTGACTATACACTATAATGTTACTGCATAATTGTAGCGGGTCTACTAACGCGTTAGTTCTATTAGCTATGCTGACTATGATGTTACTTTAGCTAGTATGGTGATAACAATGTAGGCTGTGTGTAGCAGTTTGGCTTGGAAAGGTTTTTCACCTGTTCACATACAGCTGATGTGTTGTTCATTGAAGTCCACAAGCGAAGGGACAAGGTGGGAGGAGGAGAGCACTTGGATGCGAGAAGCATTACAACGTGGCTGATATGAAAGTGTACTGTGTATATGCGTGATCAGCGGTGCATTCAATCCGCCAACTTTGTTGAAAAACGTTTCTTAAACGGAAGCAAACAGAACAAAACGGGGATAAACATACTTTAATTTGACCATACTTTAATTTGGACTAACGATTCTAATTCACTCTCCCCCAGAGACTATCAACAGCTCAGTTCCACTTCATTCTCCCCCCAGAGAGACTATCAACAGCTCAGTTCCACTTCATTCTCCCCCCAGAGAGACCATTAACAGCTCAGTTCTACTTCATTCGACCCCAGAGAGTCTATCAACAGCTCAGTTCCACTTCATTCTCCCCCCTGAGAGTCTATCAACAGCTCAGTTCTACTTCATTCTCCCCCCACAGAGACTATCAATAGCTCAGTTCCACTTCATTCTCCCCCCACAGAGACTATCAACAGCTCAGTTCCACTTCATTCTCCCCCCAGAGAGACTATCAGCAGCTCAGTTCCACTTCATTCTCCCCCCACAGAGACTATCAACAGCTCAGTTCCACTTCATTCTCCAAACAGAGAGACTATCAACAGCTCAGTTCCACTTCATTCTCCCCCCAGAGAGACTATCAACAGCTCAGTTCCACTTCATTCTCCCCCCACAGAGACTATCAGCAGCTCACTTCCACTTCATTCTCCTCCCACAGAGACTATCAACAGCTCAGTTCCACTTCATTCTCCCCCCAGAGAGTCTATCAACAGCTCAGTTCCACTTAATTCTCCCCCCACAGAGACTATCAACAGCTCAGTTCCACTTCATTCTCCCCCCAGAGAGACTATCAACAGCTCAGTTCCACTTCATTCTCCCCCCACAGAGACTATCAGCAGCTCAGTTCCACTTCATTCTCCCCCCAGAGAGACTATCAACAGCTCAGTTCTACCTCATGCTCCTCCACAGAGACTATCAACAGCTCAGTTCCACTTCATTCTCCCCCCACAGAGACTATCAATAGCTCAGTTCCACTTCATTATCCTCCCCACAGAGACTATCAACAGCTCAGTTCCACTTCATTCTCCCCCCAGGGAGACTATCAACAGCTCAGTTCTACTTCATTCTCCCCCCAGAGAGTCTATCAACAGCTCAGTTCTACTTCATTCTCCCCCCACAGAGACTATCAACAGCTCAGTTCTACTTCATTCTCCCCCCAGAGTCTATCAACAGCTCAGTTCCACTTCATTCTCCCCCCAGAGTCTATCAACAGCTAAGTTCTACTTCATTCTCCCCTAGAGAGACAATCAACAGCTCAATTCTACTTCATTCTCCCCTAGAGAGATAATCAACAGCTCAGTTCTACTTCATTCTCCCCCTAGAGAGACAATCAACAGCTCAGTTCTACTTCATGCTCCCACAGAAGCGGAAGCACAGAAGCAAACAGAACAAAACGGGTATAAACATACTTTTATTTGACCAATAGAAACTCTTGTTCGCAACTGTTGGACTAACGATTACACCTTATATCAGTTAGATGTAGACAAGAATGTGCAAGGCAGGATTGAATGTCACTGTCTGTCCATGTGTCACTGTCTGTCACCTGAAATTTGTCACTCGACCTTTGCGCACCTGTTGTAAACTTTCATTCATAGGCTAGGTTGTAGCAACCTCATGATGCGTATAGGGAAAATTCTAGTGTCATGTAGTAGCCTAAACCTACAGCTGTTACATTGAACTCTGAATGTAATATGAATGAGAGTCATCCAATATGTTGTAATAGAAATAAGGCCATGCGCATGAAAAAAATATAGTCCTCCCTCATCTTAACCGGCATTGAACACCACTGCTGCACTTCCAGTTGACCAGGGCAGCTCTAGCGGGGAAGAAATTTGACCAACTGACTTGTTGGAAAGGTGGCAGCTTAGGACGGTGCCACGTTAAGTCATTTTACTGCCAATGTTTGTCTATGGAAATTGCATGGCTGTGTGTTCGATTTTATACACGTGTTAGCAACGGGTGTGGCTGAATTAGCCAAATCTAATCATCTGAAGGGGTGACCACATAAACTATATATACAAATATATCTCCCTCTCTTATTGACATGATAGTTACTTGTGTATTGACTATGCAGACATGACTGAAGCTAAAGATGCACCATGGAGGTGTAATGAATACAAGGGGAGACAAAGAGCTGGATTCAAGCGCAGGGTGCAGCAGGTGTTTAATTGTAAAGGACCACAAGAGGAGGCAGGTAGCTGGGTCCAGGGGCAGGCAGAAGGTCATACACAGGAGGAGGCAGGTAGCTGGGTCCAGGGGCAGGCAGAAGGTCATACACAGGAGGAGGCAGGTAGCTGGGTCCAGGGGCAGGCAGAAGGTCATACACAGGAGGAGGCAGGTAGCTGGGTCCAGGGGCAGGCAGAAGGTCATACACAGGAGGAGGCAGGTAGCTGGGTCCAGGGACAGGCAGAAGGTCATACACAGGAGGAGGCAGGTAGCTGGGTCCAGGGACAGGCAGAAGGTCATACACAGGAGGAGGCAGGTAGCTGGGTCCAGGGACAGGCAGAAGGTCATTCACAGGAGGAGGCAGGTAGCTGGGTCCAGGGACAGGCAGAAGGTCATACACAGGAGGAGGCAGGTAGCTGGGTCCAGGGGCAGGCAGAAGGTCATACACAGGAGGAGGCAGGTAGTTGGGTCCAGGGGCAGGCAGAAGGTCATACACAGGAGGAGGCAGGTAGCTGGGTCCAGGGGCAGGCAGAAGGTCATACACAGGGGTCCAAAAAGGCAACAGTTCAGGCAGAGAACAGGCGAGTAACGTTGTCTAGGAGATCAGGCATTAGGTTGATAACAAGAAATCCGATAGGCTAAAGTACAGGCAGGGAATAGGCATCGTTAGTGAGGCAGGCAAAAACTATCATACACGGGAGGATTAACTTACATGCTAGCCAGCTCGCCAAATAGAAGAGTGTCACAAAACAAACAATCCTTCACAGTGATGGGATGCAAAGAACTGAACTAAATAGTGTGTGATAATGACATACAGGTGTGTGAACAGGTGATCAGATTTCAGGTGATTAGGATCTGGAGCGTGAGCTGCATTCAGGGGATCTATGTGTTTGAGAGTGTGCGTTAGAAGCAGATGTTACAGGAGTCAGATGGGGCGGCAGGGTAGCTTAGTGGTTAGAGCGTTAGACTAGTAACCGAAAGGTTGAAAGTTCAAATCTCCGAGCTGAGTGTTCCTGGGTCGTCATTGAAAATAAGACTTTGTTCTTAAATGACTTGCCTAGTTAAATAAATGGATCGCTAATGCTGCATTTAGACGAGGGAAGCAAAAACTGGTCGGCATAACGGGACAAGAAAGATGGTCACGGCAAAAGCAAGCCAACATGCGTTGCTATGGTGATTTCAGTAAACAAACAGTATAAATCAACATCTGGTAGAAAACAAGGCTACGGCAAAAGTTAAAATATTTTAACTTTGGAGGAAAGTCCTGTCAACTGTGACGGCTGACGGCATTTACCATCGTACTCTCATTGAAAACAATGACATCTGGTTTGCCGTCTCCCTCTCACCATGTAAACACGGCATAACAGCAGATCTGTTGCTCTAGGTGTTGCTTTATACTGCAGCTTCCACGCTGGGTAGTGGTGTTGCTTTATACTGCAGCTTCCATGCTGGGTAGTGGTGTTTCTTTATACTGCAGCTTCCATGCTGGGTAGTGGTGTTGCTTTATACTGCAGCTTCCATGCTGGGTATTTTTACATTTTTAAATGTAACCTTTATTTAACTAGGTAAGTCATTTAAGAACAAATTCTTATTTACATTGACGGCCTACCGGGGAACAGTAGGTTAACTGCCTTGTTCAGGGGCAGAACAACAGATTTTTACCTTGTCAGCTCGGGGATTCAATCAAGCAACCTTTCGGATACTGACCCAACGCTCTAGGCTACCTGCCGCCCCAGTGGTATTGCTTTGTACTGCAGGCTCCATGCTGGGTAGTGGTGAATGTCTTTTTAAACTCTCTGTTTATGAAAATTATTTCTGGTCCTTTCACCGTTGTGATTTTGATTTTGTTCCCCCTGTATCTCTCTCTCTCTCTCTCTCTCTCTCTCTCTCTCTCTCTCTCTCTCTCTCTCTCTCCCTCTCTCCCTCTCTCTCTCTCTCTCTCTCTCTCTGTCTCTCTCTCTCCTTAGAGAGTTGTTGAGCTTAACTCCTCTCCTCAAGAGGGAGCTGAGGGGCCCTCTGGGCTTTAAGGAGCAGAGCTTTCTTTGTGCCAAAGCCTGGGCCTGGATTTAGTGCCCTGTCTGCTTCAATGAGCACCAACTGAGGCCTGACACCCAGAGGGTGGCATAGAATGGGAGTTAAAAAGGAGAGAGACAGATGGGAGCAAAGAGAAAGGAAGGGAAGAGAATGGACGGTTTGAATAAAAAGCGATCGCAGTGACTCACAGGTAAGAATTCAGAGAGTGTCCAGGACAGAGCGGAGGTGTCATGGGGATGAAAGTGACACAAAAACAGGCCGGTTGAATCGCCAGGACAATAGGAGGAATATGGCACAATGGAAAATTAGGAGTGTGTGTTACAGGATCACATGGCATATCAACTATGTATCATGTCCAACTCTCTCCTCTCATTCCTTTATCTCCCTTTACCTCTTCTCTCCACTCTCTCTCTCTCTCTCTTCCCCCTCTCCACTCTCTCTCTCTTACATTTACATTTACATTTAAGTCATTTAGCAGACGCTCTTATCCAGAGCGACTTACAAATTGGTGCATTCACCTAATGACATCCAGTGGAACAGCCACTTTACAATAGTGCATCTAAATCTTTTAAGGGGGGGGGGGGCAGAAGGATTGCTTTATCCTATCCTAGGTATTCCTTGAAGAGGTGGGGTTTCAGGTGTCTCCGGAAGGTGGTGATTGACTCCGCTGTCCTGGCGTCGTGAGGGAGTTTGTTCTACCATTGGGGTGCCAGAGCAGCGAACAGTTTTGACTGGGCTGAGCGGGAACTGTACTTCCTCAGTGGTAGGGAGGCGAGCAGGCCAGAGGTGGATGAACGCAGTGCCCTTGTTTGGGTGTAGGGCCTGATCAGAGCCTGAAGGTACTGAGGTGCCGTTCCCCTCACAGCTCCGTAGGCAAGCACCATGGTCTTGTAGCGGATACGAGCTTCAACTGGAAGCCAGTGGAGAGAGCGGAGGAGCGGGGTGACGTGAGAGAACTTGGGAAGGTTGAACACCAGACGGGCTGCGGCGTTCTGGATGAGTTGTAGGGGTTTGATGGCACAGGCAGGGAGCCCAGCCAACAGCGAGTTGCAGTAATCCAGACGGGAGATGACAAGTGCCTGGATTAGGACCTGCGCCGCTTCCTGTGTGAGGCAGGGTCGTACTCTGCGGATGTTGTAGAGCATGAACCTACAGGAACGGGCCACCGCCTTGATGTTAGTTGAGAACGACAGGGTGTTGTCCAGGATCACGCCAAGGTTCTTAGCGCTCTGGGAGGAGGACACAATGGAGTTGTCAACCGTGATGGCGAGATCATGGAACGGGCAGTCCTTCCCCGGGAGGAAGAGCAGCTCCGTCTTGCCGAGGTTCAGCTTGAGGTGGTGATCCGTCATCCACACTGATATGTCTGCCAGACATGCAGAGATGCGATTCGCCACCTGGTCATCAGAAGGGGGAAAGGAGAAGATTAATTGTGTGTCGTCTGCATAGCAATGATAGGAGAGACCATGTGAGGTTATGACAGAGCCAAGTGACTTGGTGTATAGCGAGAATAGGAGAGGGCCTAGAACAGAGCCCTGGGGGACACCAGTGGTGAGAGCGCGTGGTGAGGAGACAGATTCTCGCCACGCCACCTGGTAGGAGCGACCTGTCAGGTAGGACGCAATCCAAGCGTGGGCCGCGCCGGAGATGCCCAACTCGGAGAGGGTGGAGAGGAGGATCTGATGGTTCACAGTATCGAAGGCAGCCGATAGGTCTAGAAGGATGAGAGCAGAGGAGAGAGAGTTAGCTTTAGCAGTGCGGAGCGCCTCCGTGATACAGAGAAGAGCAGTCTCAGTTGAGTGACTAGTCTTGAAACCTGACTGATTTGGATCAAGAAGGTCATTCTGAGAGAGATAGCAGGAGAGCTGGCCAAGGACGGCACGTTCAAGAGTTTTGGAGAGAAAAGAAAGAAGGGATACTGGTCTGTAGTTGTTGACATCGGAGGGATCGAGTGTAGGTTTTTTCAGAAGGGGTGCAACTCTCGCTCTCTTGAAGACGGAAGGGACGTAGCCAACGGTCAGGGATGAGTTGATGAGCGAGGTGAGGTAAGGGAGAAGGTCTCCGGAAATGGTCTGGAGAAGAGAGGAGGGGATAGGGTCAAGCGGGCAGGTTGTTGGGCGGCCGGCCGTCACAAGACGCGAGATTTCATCTGGAGAGAGAGGGGAGAAAGAGGTCAAAGCACAGGGTAGGGCAGTGTGAGCAGAACCAGCGGTGTCGTTTGACTTAGCAAACGAGGATCGGATGTCGTCGACCTTCTTTTCAAAATGGTTGACGAAGTCGTCTGCAGAGAGGGAGGAGGGGGGGGGGGAGGGGGAGGAGGATTCAGGAGGGAGGAGAAGGTGGCAAAGAGCTTCCTAGGGTTAGAGGCAGATGCTTGGAATTTAGAGTGGTAGAAAGTGGCTTTAGCAGCAGAGACAGAAGAGGAAAATGTAGAGAGGAGGGAGTGAAAGGATGCCAGGTCCGCAGGGAGGCGAGTTTTCCTCCATTTCCGCTCGGCTGCCCGGAGCCCTGTTCTGTGAGCTCGCAATGAGTCGTCGAGCCACGGAGCGGGAGGGGAGGACCGAGCCGGCCTGGAGGATAGGGGACATAGAGAGTCAAAGGATGCAGAAAGGGAGGAGAGGAGGGTTGAGGAGGCAGAATCAGGAGATAGGTTGGAGAAGGTTTGGGCAGAGGGAAGAGATGATAGGATGGAAGAGGAGAGAGTAGCGGGGGAGAGAGAGCGAAGGTTGGGACGGCGCGATACCATCCGAGTAGGGGCAGTGTGGGAAGTGTTGGATGAGAGCGAGAGGGAAAAGGATACAAGGTAGTGGTCGGAGACTTGGAGGGGAGTTGCAATGAGGTTAGTGGAAGAACAGCATCTAGTAAAGATGAGGTCAAGCGTATTGCCTGCCTTGTGAGTAGGGGGGGAAGGTGAGAGGGTGAGGTCAAAAGAGGAGAGGAGTGGAAAGAAGGAGGCAGAGAGGAATGAGTCAAAGGTAGACATGGGGAGGTTAAAGTCACCCAGAACTGTGAGAGGTGAGCCGTCCTCAGGAAAGGAGCTTATCAAGGCATCAAGCTCATTGATGAACTCTCCAAGGGAACCTGGAGGGCGATAAATGATAAGGATGTTAAGCTTGAAAGGGCTGGTAACTGTGACAGCATGGAATTCAAAGGAGGCGATAGACAGATGGGTAAGGGGAGAAAGAGAGAATGACCACTTGGGAGAGATGAGGATCCCGGTGCCACCACCCCGCTGACCAGAAGCTCTCGGGGTGTGCGAGAACACGTGGGCAGACGAAGAGAGAGCAGTAGGAGTAGCAGTGTTATCTGTGGTGAGCCATGTTTCCGTCAGTGCCAAGAAGTCGAGGGACTGGAGGGACGCATAGGCTGAGATGAGCTCTGCCTTGTTGGCCGCGGATCGGCAGTTCCAGAGGCTACCGGAGACCTGGAACTCCACGTGGGTCGTGCGGGCTGGGACCACCAGGTTAGGGTGGGCGCGGCCACGCGGTGTGAAGCGTTTGTATGGTCTGTGCAGAGAGGAGAGAACAGGGATAGACAGACACATAGTTGACAGGCTACAGAAGAGGCTACGCTAAAGCAAAGGAGATTAGAATGACAAGTGGGCTAGACGTCTCGAATGTTTAGAAAGTTAAGCTTACGTTGCAAAAAATAAATAAAATAAAAGATCTTATTGACTAAAATGATATAGTACTGCTGGCTGGTGAAGTAGCCTGGCTAGCAGTAGCTGCGTTGTTGAAAGTGAAGCTGGCTAGGTGACCTCGACAATTTCTCTAAATTTCTCTAAACTACACAATTATCATGGATACCAGGACAGCAAAGACAACTAGCTAACACTACGCTAATCAAGTCGTTCCGTTGTAATGTAAGTTTCTACAGTGCTGCTATTCGGTAGAAGTTGGCTAGCTAGCAGTGTTAGCTAGCAGTGTTGGCTAGGTAGGAGGACGGCAGCGCGGCAGGCGAAAATAGCTGGCTAGCTAACCGATAATTACTCAAAGCTACACAATTATCTTAGATACAAAGCTAGCAAAGAAAACTATGTAGCTAGCTAACACTACACAAATCAAGTCGTTCCGTTGTAATGTAATCGTTTATACAGTGCTGCTAATCGGTGGCTAGCTGGCTAGCTAGCAGGGTTGACTACCTTACGTTACGTTAGGACGAGAATACCTGGCTAGCGAACCTCAGCGAACCTCGATAACTACACAATTATCTTTGATACAAAGACGGCTATGTAGCCAGCTAAGTAGCTAGCTAAGATCAAACAAATCAAAGATAGCAAAGACAACTGTGTAGCCAGCTAACACTACACTAATCAAGTCGTTCCGTTGTAATGCACTCGTTTCTACAATGCTGCTATTCGGTGGCAAGCTGGCTAGCTAGCAGTGTTGGCTACGTTGCGTTACGTTAGGGCGAAAATAGCTGGCTAGCGAACCTCAATAACTACGCAATTATGTTTGATACAAAGACGGCTATGTAGCTAGCTAAGATCAAACAAATCAAACCGTTGTACTGTAATGAAAATCAGACCGTTGTACTATAATGAAATGTAATGAAAAGTTATACTACTATTCGGTAGACGGTGGACGTTTGCTAGCTGCTGGGCAGATAGCAGTGTGGACTACGATAGACGACGAAATACGATAATTACGCAATTATCTTTGATACACAGACGGCTATGTAGCTAGTTAAGAAGAAATTGCTAAGGTTGGACAAATTAAACCGTTGTACTATAATGAAATGTAATGAAAAGTTATACTACCTGCAGAGCGAATGCAAATGCGACCGCTCGCTCCAAACCGGATGTCAACAATAGGACTTGAATTGGGGACTCTCTCTCTCTCTCCCCATCTATCTCTCTCTCCCCATCTCTCTCTCTCTCTCTCTCTCCCCCTCTCTCTCCACTCTCTCTCTCTCTCTCCCCATCTCTCTCTCTCTCCCCATCTCTCTCTCTTTCTCCCCCTCTCCCTCTCTCTTCCCCCTCTCTCTCTCCCCATCTCTCTCTCTCTCTTTCTCCCCCTCTCCCTCTCTCTCCCCATCTCTCTCCACTCTCTCCACTCTCTCTCTCCATATCTCAATTCAATTCAATTCAATTCAATTCAATTCAAGGGGCTTTATTGGCATGGGAAACATGTGTTAACATTGCCAAAGCAAGTGAGGTAGATATTATACAAAAGTGAAATAAGCAATACAAATTAACAGTAAACATTACACATACAGAAGTTTCAAAACAATAAAGACATTACAAATGTTATATTATATATATACAGTGTTGTAACAATGTACAAATGGTTAAAGCACACAAGTTAAAATAAATAAGCATAAATATGGGTTGTATTTACAATGGTGTTTGTTCTTCACTGGTTGCCCTTTTCTTGTGGCAACAGGTCACAAATCTTGCTGCTGTGATGGCACACTGTGGAATTTCTCCCAGTAGATATGAGAGTTTATCAAAATTGGATTTGTTTTCAAATTCTTTGTGGATCTGTGTAATCTGAGGGAAATATGTCTCTCTAATATGGTCATACATTGGGCAGGAGGTTAGGAAGTGCAGCTCAGTTTCCACCTAATTTTGTGGGCAGTGTGCACATAGCCTGTCTTTTCTTCATCTCTCTCTCTTTCTCCCCCTCTCTCTCTCTCTCCCCATCTCTCTCCACTCCCTCTCTCTCTCCCCATCTCTCTCCACTCTCTCCCTCTCTCTCTCTCCCCATCTCTCTCTCTTTCTCAACCTCTCCCTCTCCCCCCTCTCTCTCTTTCACTCTCTATTTCCCAACACTCTCCACTCTCTCCCCCTCTCTCTCCTCTCTCACTCTCTTTTCCTTTCACTCTGTCTCTCTCCCTTCTTTCTCACTCACTCATATCTCTCTCTCCAATCTCTCTCACCCTGTCTCGATCACTGCTCTCTCTCCACACTCTCTCTTTTCCCCTCTCTCATCTCCCCCTCTCTTTCTCTCCTCTCTCTCTCTCTTTTCCCCATCACAAACCCCTCTCTCTTTTCACCCCCTCTCACTCTCTCTATCCCTTCTTTCTCTCCCACCTCCCTCTCTCTCTCCCTCTCTCCCTCATCTCTCTCTCTTTCTCCCCCCTCTCCCCTCTCGCTCTCTCCCTCTCTCTCCCCCTTTCTCTCTTCCTCTCTCTCCCCCCTCTCTCACTCTCTCTCCCCTCTCACTCTCCACCCTCTCTCTCTCTTTCACTCTCTCTTCCCTCTCTCTCTCTCTCTTTCTCCCCTCTCTCTCACTTCCCCTCTATCGCTCTTCCCTCTCCCCTCTCTCATCTCTCTCTCACCTCTCTCTTTCCACCTCTCTCTCTCTCTCTCCAGCTCTTTCCCTCCCCCCTCCGTTTTATCTCTCTTTCCCCCTCTCTCTCTCCTGCTCTCCTCTCTCTCTCCCACCTCTCTCTCTCTATTTCTACCCTCTCTCTCACTCTCTCTCTCTCCCCTCACTATCTCCCTTTCTCCCCCTTTCTCTCTCTCTTTCTCTCCCCTCTTTCTCTCAAATTTTTCGCTCTCTTCTCTCTCCCCTCCTCTCTCTCTTTCTAGCCCCTCTCTCTCTCTCTTTCTCCCCTCTTTCTTTCTCACCCCTCTCTCTCCTCTCTCTCTCTCTCCCCCCTCTCTCTCTCTTTCTACCCTCTCTCTCTCACACTGTCTCTCTCCCCTCACTCTCTCCCTTTCTCCCCCTCTCTCTCTCTCTCTCTTTCTCTCCCCTCTTTCTCTCTCCTCTTTCTCTCTCCTCTCCCCCCCCCTCTCTCCCCCTCTCTCTCTCTCTCTTGCCTCTCTCGCTCTCTTCTCTCTCACCCCTCTCTCCCATCTCTCTCTATCCCATCTTTCTCCCCTCTCTCTCCCCTCTCTCTCTTTCCCCTCTTTCTCTATCTCGAACCCCTCTCTCTCTTCACTCCCTCTCTCTCTCTCTCTCTCTCTCTCTCTCTCTCTCTCTATCCCTTCTTTCTCTCGCCCCTCCCTCTCTCTCTCCCCCTCTCTCTCCTCTTTCTCTCCCTCTCTCTTTATACCCTCTCTCCTCTCTCTCTCCTCTCTCTCTCTCCCTTCTTTCTCACTCTCTCCTCTCTCTCTCCCCTCTCTCTTTCCCCTCTCTCTCTCCCCTCTTTCTCTCTCCCCCCTCTCTTGCTTTCTACCCTCTCTCTCATCTCTCTCCTCTCTCTCCCCTCTCTCTCTCTCCCCTCTTTCTCTATCTCGAAAACCCTCTCTCTCTTCACCCACTCTCCCTCTCTCTATCCCCTCTCTCTTTCTCTCACACTCTCTCTCCTCCCTCTCTCTCCCTCTTCTCTCCCCCTCTCTGTTTCTCCACTCTCCCTCTCTCCCCCCTCTCTCATCTCCCACCACTCTCTCTCCGCTCTCTCTCCTCTCTTTCTCACCCCCTCTCTCTCTATCCCCTCTTTCTCCTCTCTCTCCCCCTCTCTCTCTCTCTCCCCTCTGTCTTTCCCCTCTCTCTCCCCCTCTCTCTCTTCACCCCCTCTCACTCTATATCCCTTCTTTCTTTCCCCCTCCCTCTCTCCCCCTCTATCTCTCTTTCTACCCTCTCTCTCTCTCCTATTTCTCTCCTATTTCTCTCTCCCCCTCTCTCTCTTTCTACCCTCTCTCTATCTCAAACATCTCTCTCTCTCTCTCCCCTCTCACTCTCTATCCCTTCTTTCTCTCCCCCTCTCTCTCCCCCCTCTCTCATCTCCCACCGCTCTCTCTCGCACCATCTCTCTATATCCCATCTTTCTCCTCTCTCTCCCCCTCTCTCTCTCTCCCCTCTCTCTTTCCCCTCTCTCTCCCCTCTTTCTCTATCTCAAAACCCTCTCTCTCTATCTCGAAACCCTCTCTCTCTTCACCCACTCTCCCTCTCTCTATCCCCTTTCTATTTCTCTCGCACTCTATCTCCTCCCTCTTTCTCCCCCTTCTCTCCCCCTTCTCTCCCCCTCTCTGTTTCTTCTCTCTCCTTCTCTCCCGCCTCTCTCATCTCCCACCGCTCTCTCTCTCCGCGCTCTCTCGCCCCCTTTCTCTCTCTCCCCTCTCTTTTTCCCCTCTCTCTCTCTCTCCCTTCTTTCTCTCTCCCCCCTCTCTCGCTTTCTACCCTCTCTCTCATCTCTCTCCTCTCTCTCCCCTCTCTCTCTCCCCTCTTTCTCTATCTCGAAACCCTCTCTCTCTTCACCCACTCTCCCTCTCTCTATCCCCTCTCTCTTTCTCTCCCTTATCTTTCTCCCCTCTTTCTCCCCCCTCTCCCCTCTTCTACTCTCTCTCCTCTCTTTCTCTCCTCTTTCTCTCTCCCCCTCTCTCTCTCTCTTTCTACCCTCTCTCTATCTCAAACCTCTCTCTCTCTTCACCCACTCTCACTCTCTATCCCTTCTTTCTCTCCCCTCTCTCATCTCCCATCGCTCTCTCTCCGCTCTCTGCCTCCACTCTCTCTCTATCCCCTCTTTCTCCTCTCTCTCCCCCTCTCTCTCTTTCTACCCTCTCTCTATCTCAAACCTCTCTCTCTCTTCACCCACTCTCACTCTCTATCCCTTCTTTCTCTCCCCTCTCATCTCCCATCGCTCTCTCTCCGCTCTCTGCCTCCACTCTCTCTCTATCCCCTCTTTCTCCTCTCTCTCCCCTCTCTCTCTTTCTACCCTCTCTCTATCTCAAACATCTCTCTCTCTTCACCCCCTCTCACTCTCTATCCCTTCTTTCTCTCCCCCTCTCTCTCTCCCCTCTCTCTCATCTCCCACCGCTCTCTCTCCGCTCTCTCTCGCACCATCTCTCTATATCCCATCTTTCTCCTCTCTCTCCCCCTCTCTCTCTCTCCCCTCTCTCTTTCCCCTCTCTCTCCCCTCTTTCTCTATCTCGAAACCCTCTCTCTCTTCACCCACTCTCCCTCTCTCTATCCCCTCTCTATGTCTCTCGCACTCTCTCTCCTCCCTCTCTCTCCCTCTTCTCTCCCCCTCTCTGTTTCTCCACTCTCCCTCTCTCCCCCCTCTCTCATCTCCCACCACTCTCTCTCCGCTCTCTCTCCTCTCTTTCTCACCCCCTCTCTCTCTATCCCCTCTTTCTCCTCTCTCTCCCCCTCTCTCTCTCTCTCCCCTCTCTTTCCCCTCTCTCTCCCCCTCTCTCTCTTCACCCCCTCTCACTCTATATCCCTTCTTTCTTTCCCCCTCCCTCTCTCCCCCTCTCTCTCTCTTTCTACCCTCTCTCTCTCTCCTATTTCTCTCCTATTTCTCTCTCCCCCTCTCTCTCTTTCTACCCTCTCTCTATCTCAAACATCTCTCTCTCTCCCCTCTCACTCTCTATCCCTTCTTTCTCTCCCCCTCTCTCTCTCCCCCCTCTCTCATCTCCCACCGCTCTCTCTCCGCTCTCTCTCGCACCATCTCTCTATATCCCATCTTTCTCCTCTCTCTCCCCCTCTCTGTTTCTCCTCTCTCCTTCTCTCCCGCCTCTCTCATCTCTCACCGCTCTCTCTCTCCGCTCTCTCTCGCCCCCTTTCTCTCTATCCCCTCTTTCTCCTCTCTCTCCCCTCTCTCTTTCCCCTCTCTCTCTCCCCATTCTTTCTCTCTCCCCCCTCTCGCTTTCTACCCTCTCTCTCATCTCTCTCCTCTCTCTCCCCTCTCTCTCTCCCCTCTTTCTCTATCTCGAAACCATCTCTCTCTTCACCCACTCTCCCTCTCTCTATCCCCTCTCTCTTTCTCTCCCCTATCTTTCTCCCCTATTTCCCCCCCCCCTCTTCTACTCTCTCTCTCCTCTCTTTCTCTCCTCTTTCTCTCTCCCCCTCTCTCTCTCTTTCTACCCTCTCTCTATCTCAAACCTCTCTCTCTCTTCACCCCCTCTCACTCTCTATCCCTTCTTTCTCTCCCCTCGCTCATCTCCCATCGCTCTCTCTCCGCTCTCTGCCTCCACTCTCTCTATCCCCTCTTTCTCCTCTCTCTCCCCCTCTCTCTCTCTCAACTCTCTCTCTCCCCTCTTTCTCTCTCCCCCCTCTCTTGCTTTCTACCATCTCTCTCCTCTCTCTCCCCTCGCTCTCTCTCCCATCTTTCTCTATCTCGAAACCCTCTCTCGCTTCACCCACTCTCCCTCGCTCTATCCCCTCTCTCTTTCTCTCGCACTCTCTCCCCTTCCTTTCTTTTCCCCTTCTCTCCCCCTCTCTCTTTCTTCTCTCTCCCTCTCTCTCTCACTCCTCTCTGTCTCCCTTCTCTCTCCCCTCTTTCTCTCTCCCCTCTCTCTTGCTCTCCCCTCTCTCTTTCTCCCATTTTTTCTCTCTCCCTCTCTCCCCTCTCCCTCTCGCTCTCCCCTCTCTTTCTCTCTCCCCTCTCTCGCTTCTCCCTCTCTCCCTTCCTCTCTCTCTCAGTAATATGTGCCTGACTAAGGTGATGTATGGGGAAACTAAACAAACAGCAGATCGATAATGTAAACAGCAGTGGAGAGAGGCAGTAAATTACACCCCACAGACAGCATGGTCTGCCTGAGGTGAGAGAGAGAGAGAGAGAGAGAGAGAGAGAGAGAGGAGAGAGAGAGAGAGAGAGAGGAGAGAGAGAGAGAGAGAGAGAGAGAGAGAGGAGAGAGAGGAGAGAGAGAGGAGAGAGAGAGAGGAGAGAGAGAAGAGAGAGGATAGAGAAGAGAGAGAGAGAGAGAGAGAGAGAGAGAGAGAGAGATTGAGAGATTGAGAGATTGAGAGATTGAGAGATTGAGAGATTGAGAGATTGAGAGATTGAGAGATTGAGAGACAGAGAGACAGAGAGAGACAGATACATATTCAGACCTGGGCCCTGACAGTGAATCTCAGTAAGACAAAAATAATCTTCCAAAAAAGGTCCAGTTGCCAGGACCACAAATTCAATTTAAACACTGTTGCTAGAGCACACAAAAAAATGATAATTACCTCAGCCTAAACATCAGCACCACACGTAACTTCCACAAAGTTGTGAACGATCTGAGAGACAAGACAAGAAGTGCATCGGCAGAACAGTGCAGCTAAGTCTGGTAAGACGAGGGGCGGGGGTGTGTTTCTGTTTGTCAATAACTACTGGTGCGCGATGTCTAATAGTAAAGAAGAATACCTCATGATAAGCTACAAACCACACTATCTACCAAGATAATTCTCATCTATATTATGCGTAGCCATCTATTTACTACCACAAACCAATGCTGTCACTAAGACCGCACTCAATGAGCTGTATAAGGCCTTAGGCAAACAAGAAAATGCTCATCCAGAAGTTACGCTCCTAGTAGCCAAGGACTTTAATGCATGTGCAACCAGAGGGAAAAAAAACTCTAGACCACCTTCTACACCACACACTGAGAAACATACAAAGCTCTCCCTCGCCCTCCATTTGGCAAATCTGACCATAATTCTATCCTCCTGATTCCTGCTTACAAGCAAAAACTAAAGCAGGAAGTACCAGTGACTCGCTCAATACGGAAGTGGTCTGATGATGCTGATGCTAAGCTACAGGACTATTTTGCTACCACAAACTGGAACATGTGCCAGGATTCATCCGATGGCATTTGGGAGTATACCTCATCAGTCACTGGCTTCATCAATAAATGCATCGACGAAGACATCCCCACAGTGACCGTACATATCCCAACCAGAAGTCATGGATTACAGGCAAGATCCACACTGAGCTAAAGGCTAGAGCTGCCGCTTTCAAGGAGAGTGACTAGAAAATCCCTTATTAGAAATCACGCTATGCCCTCTGACAAACCATCAAACAGGCAAAGCGTCAATACATAACTAAGATTGAATCCTACTACACCGGCTCTGATGCTCGTCGGATGTGGCAGGGCTTGAAATATATTACAGACTACAAAGAGAAACCCAGCAGCGAGCTGCCCAGTGATGCGAGCCTACCAGACGAGCTAAATGCCTTTTAAGCTCGCTTCGATGCAAGCAACACTGAAGAATGCATGAGAGCACTAGCTGTTCTGGACAACTGTGTGATCACGCTCTCCGTAGCCAATGTGAGCAAGACCTTTAAACACTTCAACATTCACAAGGCTGTGGAGCCTGACGGATTACCAGGGTGGGTACTCAAAGCATGCGCAGATTAACTGGCAAGTGTCTTCACTGACATTTTCAATCTCTCCCTGACCGAGTCTGTAATACCTACATGTTTCAAACAGACCACCATAATCCCTGTGCCCAAGGAAGTGAAGGTAACCTGCCTAAATGATTACCGCCCCGTAGCACTCACATCGGTAGCCATGAAGTGCTTTGAAAGTGCTTCAACGCCATCATGCCAGAAAGCCTAGACCCATTCCAATTTGCATTCCACCCTAACAGATCCACAGATGACGCAATCTCAATCGCACTCCACACTGCCCTTTTCCACCTGGACAAAAGGACCACCTATGTGAGAATGCTGTTCATTGACACCAGCTCAGCGTTCAACATCATAGTGCCCACAAAGCTCATTACTAAGCTAAGGACCCTGGGACTAAACACCTCCCTCTGCAACTGAATCCGGGACTTCCTGACGGGCCGCCCCAGGTGGTAAGAGTAGGTAACAACATATCCGCCACACTGATCCTCAACACTGGAGCCCCTCGGGGGTGCGTGCTTAGTCCCCTCCTTTACTCCCTGTTCACCCACGACTGCGTGGCCAAGCACAAATCCAACACTGTCATTAAGTTTGCAGACAACACAACACTGGTAGGCCTGATCACCGACAACGATGAGACGGTCAGACACCTGGCAGTGTGGTTCCAAGACAACAACCTCTCTCTCAATGTGAGCAAGGCAAAGGAGCTGATCGTGGATTCTTGGAAAAGGAGGGCCGAACAGGCCCTATTAACATAGACGGGGCTCTAGTGGAGCGGGTCGAGAGTTTCAACGAACTATCATGGTCCAAACACACCAAGACAGTTGTGAAGAGGCGACGACAACACCTTTTCCCCCTCAGGAGACTGAAAAGATTTGGCATGGGTCCCTAGATCCTCAAAGGTTCTACAGCTGCACAATCAAGAGCATCCTGAACGGTTCCATCACCGCCTGGTATGGCAACTGCTCGGCATCTGACCATAAGGCGCCACTGGGGGTAGAGCGTATGGCCCAGTACATCACTGGGGCCAAGCTTCCTGACATCCTGGACCTATATACCAGGCGGTGTCAGAGGAAGGCTCAAAAAAATGTACTCTCATCACCCAAGTCATGGACGGTTCTCTCTGCTACCGCATGGCTAAGTGATACCGGAGCGCCAAGTCTAGCACCAAAAGGCTCCTTAACAGCTTCTACCCCTAAGCCATAACATTGCTGAACAATTATCAAATGGCCACCCAGACTGTTTACACCCCCCCCCCCCCCGTTTTGTTTTTACACTGTTGCTACTTGCTGTTTATTATCTATGCATAGTCACTTTACAAACTACCTTGACTAACCTGTACCCCCGCACATTGACTCGGTACCGGTACCTGCTGTATATAACCTCCACATTGACTCGGTACCGGTACCTGCTGTATATAACCTCCACATTGACTCGGTACCGGTACCTGCTGTATATAACCTCCACATTGACTCGGTACCGGTACCTGCTGTATATAACCTCCACATTGACTCGGTACCGGTACCTGCTGTATATAACCTCCACATTGACTCGGTACCGGTACCTGCTGTATATAACCTCCACATTGACTCGGTACCGGTACCTGCTGTATATAACCTCCACATTGACTCGGCACCGGTACCTGCTGTATATAACCTCCACATTGACTCGGTACCGGTACCTGCTGTATATAACCTCCACATTGACTCGGTACCGGTACCTGCTGTATATAACCTCCACATTGACTCGGTACCGGTACCTGCTGTATATATCCTCGTTATTGTTGTCACGTTCCTGACCTATTTCTGTTAGTTTGTTGTATGTGATAGTTGGTCAGGACGTGAGTTTGGGTGGGCATTCTATGTTTTCTGTTTCTATGTTGGTTTATGGGTTGCCTGGTATGGCTCTTAATTAGAGTCAGGTGTTTGGCGTTCCTCTAACTAAGAGTCATATTTAGGTAGGTTGTTCACAGTGTTCATTGTGGGTGGTTGTCTCCTGTGTCTGTGTTTGTCGCACCATACGGGACTGTTCGGTTTGTTTTGTTTTTCGTCATTTTTATGTGTAGGCTATTTTCCCTGTTCGTGCGTTCTTCGTGTTTATGTGAGTTCGTAGTCCAGGTCTGTCTACACCGTTTGTTGTTTTGTTAGTTTAGTCAAGTTCGTGTTTTCTTTAATAAATCATGTCTTCAAACTCCGCTGCATTTTGGTTCAATCCCTGCTCCTCCTCTTCGGATGAAGAGGAGGAGGAAAACCGTTACAATTGTTATGTCATTTTCTTGTAACCTTTTGTTGTTGTTTGTTTTTAGTCTCTATTTCTTGAACTGCATTTTTGGTTAAGGACTTATAAATAAGCATTTCATGGTAAGACCTATACCTTTTTGTATTTGGCGCATGTGAAAAATAAAATTTGATTTGATTTGAACCCATTGCCCTTTATGGTAGTGAGGTCTGGGGTCCGCTCACCAACCAAGAATTCACTAAATGAAACAAACACCAAATTGAGACTCTGCATAAAGAATTCTGCAAAAATATCCTCTGTGTACAACGTAAAACACCAAATAATGCAAGTAGAGCAGAATTAGACCGATACCCACTAATTATCCAAATCAAATTTTGATTAACTCCCATATCCATTGGGTGAAATATCAGTGTGCCATCACAGCAGCAATATGTGTGACCTGTTGCCACAACAAAAGGGCTACCAGTGAAGAACAAACACTATTGTAAATACAACCCATATTTCTGTTTTTTTATTTTCACATCGTTACAACACTGTATGTAGCCATAATATTACATTTGAAATGTCTCGATTCCTTTGGAACTTTTGTGAGTGTAGTGTTCACAGTAAATTTTGTATTGTTTTTTACTTTTGTTTATTATATATTTCACTTGCTTTGGCAAAGCAAGCATATGTTTCCCATGCCAAAAAAAGCCCCTTGAATTGAATTAAGAGAGAGCGGAAGTGAGGGGGAGGGACAGAGAGAGAATAGAGGAGGAGGAGGCTAGAGAGAGAGAGGGTGGGGAAGGGGGAGGAGGAGGGAGGCGGAGGAGGGTAGCGAGAGAGAGAGGGTGAGAGGGAGGAGGGAGGTGGAGGAGGGTAGCGAGAGAGAGAGGGTGAGAGGGAGGAGGGAGGTGGAGGAGGGTAGCGAGAGAGAGAGAGGGTGAGGAGGAGGATGGAGGAGGAGGGAGGAGGAGGAGAGTAGCGAGAGAGAGGGTGAGGAGGAGGGGGGAGGAGGAGGAGGGTAGCGAGAGAGAGAGGAGGAGGGGGAGGAGGAGGGTAGAGAGAGAGAGGGTGAGGAGGAGGGGGAGGAGGGAGGAGGAGGGTAGAGAGAGAGGGAGGGTGAGGAGGGTAGAGAGAGAGGGAGGGTGAGGAGGGTAGAGAGAAGGAGAAAGGGAAGTGTAGAAAGGTAGGATGAGAAAGGGACAACAATTAAAGAGTAGAGAAGCAGTGCGGAAATTAGACATTTTTTTAAAAAAAGGAGAGAATTGTGTTTTTAGATTTAGAGGATAAAGAGAGTTGGAGAGTAGAGAACTCTATTTGATGGGGTCAGTCAGACTCAGTGCTATAGTGTGGTGGCTGTGTCTGAGGCAGAGGCTGAGTCCCTGACATTTACCACACTGACATGCAGATGGGTGGCCACCATAAATGACCGTTCTCTGAACCTTGAGTCATGTTGGGCTTTTAACTGGAGTACTGTGATGGTTGACCTTTGTATTACTAACAGAGGCCACAGCCCACCCTGAGCCCCCCTCTTACCCACCCAGCCCCCCAAAGGTCCCCTCGCTCTTGACTGAGGCTCAGTGCACAGGGCTAATGTACTCTGTGACCTGCCAGCCCAGAGGGAAAAGGGCTTTAGTTTAGTAATAGATTGACGCAGTGTTCCTGTTGGGATTGTGTTCTGTTGTGCTCAGAATTCCAGAGTAGTGTAGTGTGTTGATTGCAGTGTGCTGTGAATTAACTTAATGTATCTCACTCTTCTCTCTCTCTCTCTCTCTCTCTCTCTCTCTCTCTCTCTCTCTCTCTCTCTCTCTCTCTCTCTCTCTCTCTCTCTCTCTCTCTCTCTCTCTCTCTCTTTCTCTCTCTCTCTCTCTCTCTCTCTCTCTCTTTCTCTCTCTGTCTCTCTGTCTGTATGTGTGTGTTCCAGATGTGATCCACAGAGTGGGGCCCATAGTGAAGGGGGAAGTGGGGGAGGAGGAGAGGAGCTGCCTCAGGGACTGTTACCATCACAGCCTGGAGAAGGCCACCGACACCAAGCTACATACTGTGGTGAGGGGGAGACTGATACCAAGCTACGTACTGTGTTGAGGGGGAGACTGATGCCAAGCTACGTACTGTGTTGAGGGGGAGACTGATGCCAAGCTACGTACTGTGTTGAGGGGGAGACTGATGCCAAGCTACGTACTGTGTTGAGGGGGAGACTGATGCCAAGCTACGTACTGTGTTGAGGGAGAGACTTATACCAAGCTACGTACTGTGTTGAGGGGGAGACTGATGCCAAGCTACGTACTGTGTTGAGGGAGAGACTTATACCAAGCTACGTACTGTGTTGAGGGGGAGACTGATACCAAGCTACACACTGTGGTGAGGGGGAGACTGATAGGGGAGGGAGGGGGAGTGTGAGGATGTGGGGGTGATGAGAGTGAGGGTGGGAGAGTTGGGGGGGAATGTGGGGAGTTGGATTGGAAAGTGATGGGAGAGTAAATGAGTATGTGGGAGTGGGGAAGGGGGGAAGGGCAAGGGGTCAGGGTACTGTAAGGTGCGGGAGTTCAGTTTTAAATGTATTTCCAGTGGAGAGGCAGGCATTCCCATGCATCTCCACTGGAATCTACAGTTAGTCGAACAAAAGTGTTTGTGTTCTCTGTGTGTGTTGACGTGTTTTCCAGCCTCACTACTCAGTAGTTTACCAAGGGTGAACAGTAGTTTACCAAGGGTGAACAGTAGTTTACCAAGGGGTGAAGTGAGTTCAGCACACTAGATATCAGTTGCAGTATAAAAGAGGTTTCCAGATTAGGGGCTGAGATTAGACAGGCAGATTAACAAAGATTAGGGATGAGATGATGTCAGCTGGGATGTAATCCCTCCATTTGCTGCTGGCGAGTTCACCGATGGTAGCGCTCCAAGACTCCCCGGGGTTTCTGATGAGCGTGTTTCACACGGAGCTCAGAGAAGGTCAGACTCAATGAAACTGCCTCAATAAAGATGCTGCCTCGAATAAAATGCTGATGCATGTGTTTTTACTCAATATTGTCACCAATTGAATTGTAGCAGGAAGAGGTAGTGCACGATATGGGGAATAGGGTGCCGTTTGGGACCCCTGAGGAACAGAGTGAAGCAGGTACTGTAGATAATAGTGGAAGAGAGTAGACAGCCACTTGGTTAGCCGGTCCAAACAAATGGGTATTTCTCTAATTGACCATCCATAACACAGTACTCTTGGGCACCTGCACACCACAGTAATTGGTGTCTGTGTTTGTGTCTAGGATACCCACCTGAGTAGGCTGTGCACGTAGCGTTGGAGACTGTCAGAAAATACCTGGATGAACACCATGATAAGGTGTGTGTTTGTTTGTGTGTGTGTCTAATTTATTTTTGTCCTTTCCTTCTGGTATTCTATCTCTCAGCTGTTGTTTTGGTTTTCTGGAGAGAGTCAGGAGAAGGTGGACTGAGACAACACACACACACACACACACACACACACACACACACACACACACACACACACACACACACACACACACACACACACACACACACACACACACACACACACACACACACACACACACACACACACACACACACACACACTTACACGTTTGTGGCCAAGTCTTTGTTTAAATTGGCTTCTGATGGGTTTAGAGGACTTTTTCCGACAGAAGAGAGAAAGGGAACTGAGAATAGAGGAATATATGCCTGGAGGGAAGTTAGTTGATAAAGAATGGAACATTCAGAGAACTTTCTGCTCTTCTGTCGCCTGTCTGTTGTCTTCGCTACCTGCTGGACCCTTCATCATCTTCTTCATAATTCACTCCTCTTCCCCTCTCTTTCTCCAGTGTATTTTATTTTTGTAATTAATTATTGATTACTCTTTTTTGTTATACTAGTTGACACCACACAAAGCATGAGATATCTACATTTCTAACAAAAACAAAAAGGAAGAGGAAGTCTCTAAATTCATGGTACAACAAATATTATATCTCATATTGTGACATCCAGATTCTGATGTATCGTCAATGTTCCTCTGCATTCTCCCAGTGTCAGTATATCTGACTGCTGTTACCTGATGTCATTAACATCTGTTTCCTAACAAACCTTTTGATACACAGTTGAAGTCGGAAGTTTACATACACTTAGGTTGGAGTCATTAAAACTCGTTTTTCAACCACTCCACAAATTTCTTGTTAATAAACTATAGTTTTGGCAAGTCGGTTAGGACATCTACTTTGTGCATGACACAAGTAATTTTTCCAACAATTGTTCACAAACAGATTATCTCACTTATAATTCACTGTATCACAATTCCAGTGGGTCAGAAGTTTACATACACTAAATTCGCTGTGTGTCACGTTCCTGACCTGTTTTCCATTGTTTTTGTATGTGTTTAGTTGGTCAGGGCGTGAGTTGGGGTGGGCATTCTATGTTATGTGTTTCTATGTTGGGTTAAATGTGTTGCCTGATATGGTTCTCAATTAGAGGCAGGTGTTTGACGTTTCCTCTGATTGAGAACCATATTAAGGTAGCCTGTTCTCACTGTTTGTTTGTGGGTGATTGTCGCTGTGTCTGTGTTTTGTTGCACCACACGGTACTGTCTCGTTTGTGCATTCGTTTTTCCTGTTTGTGCGTTCTTCGTTTCATGTAGTTCTCATGTTCAGGTCTGTTTAGTTCGTTTTGTTATTTTGTAATTTCTAAAGTGTGCTTCGTCATCGTTATTCTTTTCTTTATTAAATTCATTATGTATTCATCACCCGCTGCGCCTTGGTCCGCTCATTCACCACAAGACCACTGTTACAGAATCACCCACCAACAAAGGATCAAGCAGCGGGTTAACGGGCAGCAGCAACAGCGCAAGAAGGAGGAATGGACATGGGAGGAAGTTTTGGACGGCAAGGGTTGCTACACATGGGAGGAGATCCTGGCTGGAAGAGATCGCCTCCCATGGGAACAGCTGGAGGCAGTTAGGAGAGCAGAGGCAACCGGAGAGAGGAACCGGCGTTATGAAGGTACTCGGCTAGCACGGAAGCCTGTGAGTCAAGCCCAAAAATTTCTTGGGGGGGCTACAAGAGAGTGTGGCGAAGTCAGGTAGGAGACCTGCGCCAACTCCCCGAGCTTACCGTGGAGAGCGAGAGTAGGGGGAGACACCGTGTTATGCGGTAAAGCGCACGGTGTCTCCTGTACGTGTGCTTAGCCCGGTGTGGGTTATTCCACCTCCCCTCACTGGCAGGGCTAGATTGAGTATTGAGCCGGATGTCATGAAGTCGGCCCAACGCATCTGGCCACCAGTGCGTCTCCTCGGGCCGGCATACATGGCACCAGCCTTACGCATGGTGTCCCCGGTTCGCCTACATAGCCCAGTGCGGGTTATTCCACCTCCCCGCACTGGTCGGGCTACGGGGAGCGTACAACCAGGTAAGGTTGGGCAGGCTCAGTGCTCAAGGGAGCCAGTACGCCTGCATGGTCCGGTATATCCGGCGCCACCTCGCCGCCCCAGCCCAGTACCACCAGTGCTTACACCACGCACCAGGCTTCCTGTGCATCTCCAGAGCCCTGTTCCTCCTCCACGCACTAGCCCTATGGTGCGTGCCTCCTGCCCATTACCACCAGTGCCTACACCACGCACCAAGCCTCCTGTGCGTCTCCAGAGTCCTGTGCGTCCTGTTGCTGCTCCCCGCACTAGCCTGAAGGTGCGTGTCCTTAGCCCGGTACCTCCAGTTCCGGCAACACGCACCAGGCCTACAGTGCGCCTCAGCCGGCCAGAGTCTGCCTTCTGCCCAGAGGCGCCTGAACTGCCCGTCTGTCCAACGCCGTCTGAGCTGTCCGTCTGTCAAACGCGGCCTGAACTGCCCGTCTGTACTGAGCCTTCAAAGCCGCCCGTCTGTACTGAGCCTTCAAAGCCGCCCGTCTGTACTGAGCTTTCAAAGCCACCCGTCTGTACTGAGCCTTCAAAGCCGCCCGTCTGTCCTGAGCCTTAAGAGCCGTCCGCCAGACAGGAGCCGCTAGAGCCGTCCGCCAGACAGGAGCCGCTAGAGCCATCCGCCAGACAGGAGCCGCTAGAGCCTTCCGCCAGACAGGAGCCGCTAGAGCCTTCCGCCAGACAGGAGCCGCTAGAGCCTTCCGCCAGACAGGAGCAGCCAGAGCCTTCCGCCAGCCATGAGCAGCCAGAGCCGTCAGCCAGCCATGAGCAGCCAGAGCCGTCAGCCAGCCATGAGCAGCCAGAGCCGTCAGCCAGCCATGAGCAGCCAGAGCCGTCAGCCAGCCATGAGCAGCCAGAGCCGTCAGCCAGCCATGAGCAGCCAGAGCCGTCAGCCAGCCATGAGCAGCCAGAACCGTCAGCCAGCCATGAGCAGCCAGAACCGTCAGCCAGCCATGATCCGCCAGAGCCATCAGCCAGCCATGATCCGCCAGAGCCAGCCAGCCAGGATCCGCCAGAGCCAGCCAGCCAGGATCCGCCAGAGCCAGCCAGCCAGGATCCGCCAGCCAGTCCGAAGCTGCCCCTCAGTCCGGAGCTGCCACTCAGTCCGGAGCTGCCACTCAGTCCGGAGCTGCCCCTCAGTCCGGAGTTGCCCCTCATTCCGGTGTTGCCCCTTTGTCCGGTGCTGCCCCTTAATCCAGTGGGGTTAATTTGGAGGGTGGCCATTGGGAGGAGGCTACGGTAGCGGGGATTGACTATGGTGGGGTGGGGACCACGTCTGGAGCCGGAGCCGCCACCGTGGACAGATGCCCACCCAGACCCTCCCCTAGACTTTGGTTGTGCGCCCGGAGTTCGCACCTTGAGGGGGGGTTCTGTCACGTTCCTGACCTGTTTTCCATTGTTTTTGTATGTGTTTAGTTGGTCAGGGCGTGAGTTGGGGTGGGCATTCTATGTTATGTGTTTCTATGTTGGGTTAAATGTGTTGCCTGATATGGTTCTCAATTAGAGGCAGGTGTTTGACGTTTCCTCTGATTGAGAACCATATTAAGGTAGCCTGTTCTCACTGTTTGTTTGTGGGTGATTGTCGCTGTGTCTGTGTTTTGTTGCACCACACGGTACTGTCTCGTTCGTGCATTCGTTTTTCCTGTTCGTGCGTTCTTCGTTTCATGTAGTTCTCATGTTCAGGTCTGTGTAGTTATTTTGTAATTTCTAAAGTGTGCTTCGTCATCGTTACTATTTTCTTTATTAAATTCATTATGTATTCATCACCCGCTGCGCCTTGGTCCGCTCATTCACCACAAGACCACTGTTACACTGTGCCTTTAAAGGGGTTGGAAAATTCTAGAAAATGATGTCATGGCTTTAGAAGCTTCTGATAGGCTAATTGACATAATTTGAGTCAATTGGAGGTGTACCTGTGGATGTATTTCAAGGCCTACCTTCAAACTCAGTGCCTCTTTGCTTGACATCATGGGAAAATCAAAAGAAATCAACCAAGACCTCAGAAAAAAAATGGTAGACCTCCACAAGTCTGGTTCATCCTTGGGAGCAATTTCCAAACACCTGAAGGTACCACGTTCATCTGTACAAACAATAGTATGCAAGTATAAACACCATGGGACCACGCAGCCGTCATACCGCTCAGGAAGGAGATGCGTTCTGTCTCCTAGAGATGAATGTACTTTGGTGCAAAAAGTGCAAATCAATCCCAGAACAACAGAAAATGACTTTGTGAAGATGCTGGAGGAAACAGGTACGAAAGTATCTATATCCACAGTAAAACGAGTCTTATTTTGACATAACCTGAAAGGCCGCTCAGCAAGGAAGAAGCCACTGCTCCAAAACCGCCATAAAAAATCCAGATTACGGTTTGCAACTGCACATGGGGACAAAGATCGTACTTTTTGGAGAAATGTCTTCTGGTCTGATGAAACAAAAATAGAACTGTTTGGCCATAATGACCATCGTTATGTTTGGAGGAAAAAGGGGGAGGCTTGCAAACCGAAGAACACCATCCCAACCGTGAAGAACAGGGGTGGAAGCATCATGTTGTGGGGGTGCTTTGCTGCAGGAGGGACTGGTGCACTTCACAAAATAGATGGCATCATGAGGAGGACAATTAGGTGGATATATTGTCAGCAACATCTCAAGACATCAGTCAGGAAGTTAAAACTTGGTCGTAAATGAGTCTTCCAAATGGACAATGACCCCAAGCATACTTCCAAAGTTGTGGCAAAATGGCTGAAGGACAGCAAAGTCAAGGTATTGGAGTGGCCATCACAAAGCCCTGACCTCAAACCTATAAAAAATTTGTTGGCAGAACTGAAAAAGCGTGTGCGAGCAAGGAGGCCTACAAATCTGACTCAGTTACACCAGCTCTGTCAGGAGGAATGGGACAAAATTCACCCAACTTATTGTGGGAAGCTTGTGGAAGGCTACCAGGAACGTTTGACCCAAGTTAAACAATTTAAAGGCAATGCTACCAAATACTAATTGAGTGTATGTAAACTTCTGACCCACTGGGAATGTGATGAAATAAATAAATCATTCTCTCTACTATTATTCTGACATTTCACATTCTTAAAATAAAGTGGTGATCCTAACTGACCTAAAACAGGGAATTTTTACTTGGATTAAATGTCAGGAATTGTGATAAACTGAGTTTAAATGTATTTGGCTAAGGTGTATGTGAACTTCTGACTTCAACTGTATACTGTAAATATAATGATAGCTTCTGCTGGATCTGTGCCCTAATTGTAGTGGAGTGAACCAGCATCCAGCTATGCTCCAGTCCAAACAGTGACATAATGGCACTGTGTGGAGCTGTTCATTGAGTAATGAGGATTTTGAAGGGATAGGAGGGCCCACTGCCAGCAGCAGTGTATCTGGCTTATAGAAGTCACTACTGGCTTTATTAGCAGTGTTGTTCTGATATCGTAGAACTTTTTCTCTGGGCTGATGAAGTCATAGCCTGGATATATGTTGTATTATAACATGTTTTGTATTTCTCCACTGTATGAAAATGCTTTGTTTTATATATTTGGCATTGCTGACGGTTTGGCAGGTAGCCTAGTGGTTAGAGCGTTGAGCCAGTAACCGAAAGGTTTCTGGATTGAATCCCCAAACTGACAAGGTTCAAATCTGTCGATCTGCCCCTGAGCAAGGCAGTTAACCCACTGTTCAATGGGCGCCAAAGACGTGGATGTCGATTTTGGCAGCCCCCCGCAACTCTCTGATTCAGAGGGGTTGGGTTAAATGCGGAAGGCACATTTCAGTAGAATGCATTCAATTGTACAATTGACTAGGTATCCCCCTTTCTGAAGATTAGATCAACTTTATAGTACATTAATACCAGGGGTGGGCAATATACGACCCGCGGCCAGGGTTTTTGTTTGGAAAATGTTGCTGCCGGATTACGTGTCCAGGAACATTTTAATTTACCAGCCATTTGAGAGGTTACCGGAGCCATTTGCATTGGGTGCGTAACCCATTAGAGTGTCCACCCTCAGTGCTCAGAATGACAGAAATCACATTTAGATTATGGGAATTCATCTGAACAGAACATGCAAATCCTGTAATGAAACAAACAAACATTTGCCAAATTGCAATTGACGGGAAAACTCCATTCTGAACAGCGTACCTGATTAGAGCGGTTCCATGTGTGACTGAGATGAAAATCTCTGTTAGAAACACCGAAAGAGGGGAATCTAAAGATGCAACAACTAGGATGAGTTGCTAATATGACTAGGATGGTGCCTTTGGCTTCAAGAAAACAAAATCAAATGTATAAGAAAACCAATACAACAGGAGAGAAATGGCATATGAGGAAGTCTTTCATAGGCTGCTCGTCAAATAGGCTAGGGAAGTACAGTGCCTTCAGAAAGTATTCACACCCTGTCACATTCTGACCTTAGTTCCTTTTTATTGTCGTTATTGTAGTTGGTCAGGGCGTGAGTTGGGGTGGGCATTCTATGTTGTTTTTCTATGTTTTGTTCTGTTGTTATAGTTCTATGTGTTTGGCCTAGTATGGTTCTCCATCAGAGGCAGGTGTCAGTCGTTGTCTCTGATTGGGAGCAATATTTAGGTAGCCTGTTTTCTATTGTGTTTTGTGGGTGGTTGTTTCCTGTTTCAGTGTTTGCACCATACGGGACTGTTTCGGTTGTTTGTTCGTGTTTTGTTATTTTTGTTCTGTGTTCATTTTGATTTATTAAAAATCTATTATGGACACTTACCACGCTGCACATTGGTCCGATTCTTGCTACTCCTCCTCAGACGAGGACGAAAGTCGTTACACACCCCTTCACCTTTTCCATATTTTGTTATGTTACAGCCTGAATTTAAAGTGGATTGAATGGAGATGTTTTGCCACTGGCCTACGCACAATACCCTATAATATCAATGTTGAATTATATTTACAAATTAATAAAAAATTAAACACTGAAATGTCTTGAGTCAATAAGTATTCAACCTGTTTGTTTAAGGCAAGCCTAAATAAGTTCAGGAGTAAAAATGTGCTTAACAAGTCACATTATAAGTTGAATGGACTCACTGTGCAATAATCAGTGGTGTAAAGTACTTACGTACAAATACTTGAAAGTACTACTTATGTAGTTTTTTGGGGTGTCTGTACCTTACTATTTATATTTTTGACAACTTGTACCTTTACTTCACTACATTCCTAAAGACAATTATGTACTTTTTACTCCATATATTTTCCCTGACACCTGGAAGTACCCACATGTCCTGCTAAGCATTCAACAGGAAAATGGTCCAATTCACAGACTTATCAAGATAACACGTGGTCATCCCTACTGCCTCTGATCTGGCGGACTCACTAAACACAAATGCATCATTTGTAAACCATGTCTGAGTGTTGTGCAGTTGTACCCCTGACTATCTGTACATTTTTAAAACAAGAAAATTGATTTATACTTTTAGTTTTGCTTTTGATACTTACGTATATTTTAGTAATTACATTTACTTTTGATATTTAAGTATATTTAGAACCAAATACTTTTAGACTTTTACTCAAATAGTATTTTACTGCGTGACTTTCAGTTTTACTTGAGTAAATTTCTATTAATGTATCTATACTTTTACTCAAGTATGACAATTGGGTACTTTTTCCACCACTGGCAATAATAATGTTTAACATGATATTTTAATGGCTACTTCATCTCTGTACTCCACACATACAATTATCTGTAAGTTCTCTCAGTCATGCAGTGAATTTCATACACAGATTCAATCACAAAGACCAGGGAGATTATTCAATGCCTCGCAAAGAAGGGCACCTATTGGTAGATGGGTAAAAATGATAAAAAGCAGACATTGAATATCCCTTTGAGCATGGTGAAGTTTTTAATTACACTTTGGATGGTGTATCAATACACTCAGACACTACAAAGATACAGGCATCCTTCCAATCTCAGTTGCCGGAGAGGAAAGAAACCGCTCAGGGATTTCACCACAAGACCAATGGTGACTTTAAAACAGTTACAGAGTTTAATGGCTGTGATAGGAGAAATGTGAGGATAGATCAACAACATTGTAGTTATTCCAAAATTCCAGAAATATTCCAAAACATGCATCCCGTTTACAACAAGGCATTAAAGTAATACTGCAAAAAATGTGGCAAAGTAATTAACTTTTTGTCCTTAATAAAATTGTTATGTTTGGGGCAAATCCAATAAAAGACATTACTGAGTACCACTCTGTCACACCCTGATCTGTTTCTCCTGTCTTTGTGATTGTCTCCACCCCCTCCAGGTGTCACCCATCTTCTCCATTATCCCCTGTGTATTTATAACTGTGTTCTCTGTTTGTCTTTTGCCAGTTCATCTTGTTTGTCAAGTCAACCAGCGTTTTTGTGTCTCAGCTCCTGCTTTTCCCAGTCTCTATTTTTCTCATCCTCCTGGTTTTGACCCTTGCCTGTCCTACCTCTGAGCCCGCCTGCCTGACCACTCTGCCTGACCCTAACCCTGAGCCTGCCTGCCGACCTGTACCTTTGCCCCACCTCTGGATTATTGACCTCTGCCTACCCTGACCCTGAGCCTGTTTGCCTTCCGGTACCGTTGCCCCACCTCTGGTTTACTGGCCCCTGCCTGCCTTGACCTGTCTATTGCCTGCTCGTGTTGGACTATTAAACCATTGTTCATTCGACGTTGTCTGCATCTGGGTCTTACCTTCATACCTGATACACTCTCCATATTCTCAAGCATAGTGGTGGCTGCAACATGTCATGGGTATGCTTGTAATCGTTAAGGACTGGGGAGTTTTTCAGGATAAAAAAGAAACGTAATGGAGCAAATCACAAGCAAAATCCAAGGGGAAAACTTGGTACAGTCTGCTTTCCACCAGACACTGGGAGATTAATTCATATTTCAGCAGGACAATAACCTAAAACACAAGACCAAATCTACACTGGAATTGCTTACCAAGAAGACAGTGAATGTTCCTGAGTGGCCAAGTTACAGTTTTGACTTAAATCTACTTGAAAATCTATGGCGAGACCTGAAAATGGTTGTCTAGCAATGATCAACAACTAATTTGTCAGAGCTTGAATATTTTTTTTAAGAATAATGGGAAAATTATGCACAATCCAGGTGTGGAAAGCTCTTAGGGACATAGACACAGAAAGACCCACAGCTGTAATTACTGTCAAAGATGCTTCTACAAAGTATTGACTCAGGGGTGTGAATACTTATGTAAATTAGATATTTCTGTATCTAATTTTCAATAAATGTGCAAAACTTTCTAAAAACATGTTTTCACTTTGTCATTATGGGGTATTGTTCGTAGATGGGTGAGAGAAAAACATTTATTTAATCAATTTAGAATTCTGGCTGTAACACAACAACATATGGAATAAGTCAAGGTTGTAAATATTTTCTGAAGGCACTGTAAATTGAAATAAATTTGCCAAAATTATATAATTACTCCTGTCTATACAGAAATAAAAAAAATCATTCAAAATACTTCACCAGAAAGCTTGACTGGGTTTCATTATGTCTGGCCAAAACCAAACCTTGCATTCCACAGTAAGAACCTCATAACAATGGTCAAGCATCATGGTGGTAGTGTGATTGTTTGCTACTTCAGGACCTGGACGACTTGCCTTAATAGAAGGAACTATGAATTCTGCTCTGTATCATAGAATTCTACAGGAGAATGTCAGGCCATCCATCTGTGAGCTGAACCTGAAGCGCAGCTGTGTCATGCAGGAAGACAATGACACAAAACACACTATCAAGTGTACATGAAAATGGCTAAAAAGCTTGGAGTCCAGACCTAATCTCAATTGAGATGTTGTGTCAGGACTTGAAACGAGCAGTTCCTGCTTGAAAACCCACAAATGTCTCTGAGTTAAAGCAGTTCTGCATGCAAGAGTGGGAAAAAAATCCTCCACAGCGATGTGACAGACAGATCAACAACTACAGGAAGCAATTTTGTTGCAGTCATTGGAGCCAAAGGTGGCACAACCAGTTATTGAGTGTAAGGTGGCAATTACGTTTTCGCACAGGGGACTTAATTAACTTTTAATTAAATACATAAAATAAGTATAATTTTTGGGGTTATTTGTAAACTCAGTTTCCCTTTATTTAATATTAGGTTTTGGTTGAAGATTTGATAACATTCAATATCAAATATGCAAAAATAGAGAAAATCTAAAGGGGGGAAAATACTTTCTATCATGGCTCAGGATAAGACCCAGATGCAAACAGTTCGAATAACAGACATTTATTTATAAATCAGGGGCAGGAAAACGACAGGTCAAAGGCAGGCAAAGGTTGGTAGTCCAGGGCAGAGTCCGTAAGGTACAGAGCGGCAGGCTCAGGGTCAGGCCAGGCAGAGGTCAGTAATCCAGGGCAGTGTCAAAAGGTAAAGAACGGCAGGCAGGCTCAGAGTCAGGGCAGGCAGAATGATCAAAACCAGGATAACTAGAAAACAGGGGCTCAAGAAGACAGGAGTACATAAAACACGCTGGTAGGCTGGACGAGACAAGACGAACTGGCAACAGACAAACAGAGAATACAGGTATAAATGCACAGGGGGTGCCTCCCGAGTGGCGCAGTGGCTAGCTGTGCCACTAGAGATCCTGGTTTGAGTCCAGGCTCTGTCACAGCCAGCCGCGACCGGGAGACCCATGGGGTGGCGTACAATTGGCCCAGCGTCGTCCGGGTTAGGGGAGTATTTGGCAGGCAGGGATGTCCTTGTCCCATCGCTCTCTAGCGACTCCTGTGGCGGGCCGGGTGCATGCGCGCTGAATAGGTTGCCAGGTGTTGGTGTGGCTGGCTTCTGGGATAAGGGGGCATTGTGTCAAGAAGCAGTGCGGCTTGGTTGGGTCGTGTTTCGGCGGACGCATGGCTCTCGACCTTCGCCTCTCCCGAGTCCGTAAGGGAGTTGCAGCAATGAGACAAGACTGTAACTACCAATTGGATACCACGAAATTGGGGGGGTAAAAGTTTAAAATATATATATATAAAAGTAAATTAAAAAAGGAGACAAAGGGCTGTGAGACATAGGTTTAACCTGTTGAGGATAGAGGGCGCTATTTACACTTTGGGGGAAAATCGTGCCCAATTTAAACGGCCTCGTACTCTATTCTTGCTTGTACAATATGTATATTATTATTACTATTGGATAGAATATATCTGTGAGTAAAACAGAACTCATTTTGCAGCAAACTTCCTGTCAGAAAGTCAAAAATCTCAAATCGAGGTTCTGTTCCAGGGCCTGCCTATCATTTTGCTTGAGATTTATGACTATATATGCACTTCATACGCCTTCCACTAGATGTCAATAGGCTGTGAGAGAAGAAATGGGGTCTCAATCTCTTTCTATGGTCAAAAGAGACAGCTTGGAATGACATGACCCCAGAATTCGTTTGTTCAGGAAGCGCATAAAGGTCACCAGTATTGGCTTCTGAAAAGCAATCGTTATAGACGTCTTATATCTCCGGCTTTGATTTTATTTGATAAATGTGAAGATATCATCGTAAAGTATGTTTTTTCAATATAGTTTTATGAAGGAGAGCTTAGCGCCACTTGGCTAGTTTTGCTTGCTCATTCGAGAGGGAAAAATGCCATTCTAAAACCAAACAACGATTGTTCCCGACAAAGGACCCCTTGTACAACATTCTGATGGAAGATCATCAAAAGTAGGACCCATTTTATGATGCTATTTCATATATCTGTCGAACATGTGTACTATTAGTTAGCGCCCAGATTTTGGGCACGCTCTCACTATAACGTAAGCTGGTTGTCGTAATGAAGTTATTTTTAGAATTCTAACACGGCGATTGCATTAAGAACTAGTGTATCTATCATTTCCTATACAACATGTGTTTTTTAGTCATGTTTATGAATAGTTATTTGGTCAGAATAGGTGAGTTTTAGAAAAATATCCGCACATTCTGGGAAAAAGATGCTTCATGTTTACAATGTATAACCACGGAATTCAGCTCTAAATATGCACATTTTCGAACAAACCATATATGTATTGTGTAATATGATGTTATAGGACTGTCATCTGATGGAGTTTGAGAAGGTTAGTGAAAAAATTAATGTCTTTTGCTGGTTTATTCACTATGCTTTTTTGTGCATGCTACCTGTGCTGTGAAAAATGTCTGTGCTTTTTTGTATTTGGTGGTGAGCTAACATAAATATACGTGGTGTTTTCGCTGTAAAACATTTTTAAAATCGGACATGTTGGCTGGATTCACAAGATGTTCATCTTTCATTAGCTGTATTGGACTTGTTAATGTGTGAAAGTTAAATATTTAAAAATATATATTTTTTGAATTTCGCGCTCTGCCTTTTCAGTGGAATGTGGGAGGAGTGGCGCTAGAGGAACCCCTGTCCTAGACAGGTTAATCCTAGACACATGAAAAGTGGGATGTATATGGAGGATATGGGGCAACAGAAGACGAAACTTGGAGATGGGGAAAAGGTCAATAAAACGAGGGGAAAGTTTGTGGGAGGGGCAGATCCCGAGTGGACAGCCATACCCTCTGCCCGAGACGATAACGGGGAGGCGGGGTCCGGTGGCAGTGCGTCTGTTGTCGATACCTGGAGGTGGTCTTGAGAAAAGTTGACCGGACTCTCTTCCAGGTGCGGCGACAGCGGCGAACAAACATCTGGGCTGAGGATATGCTGACCTCTTTCTCTTTCTCCGGGAAGAGTGAGGGCTGATATCCCAAAGAGCACTCAAAAGGCGAGAGACCAATGGCTGAGCAGGGGAGGGTGTTGCGGGTGGACTCGACCCACATGAGTTGCTGGCTCCAGGTGGTGGGGTTAAATACCTTGGTTCATTCATCCCTGCTTCGTTGTCTGAGTCTGCTCTTGAGTTCCCCTGTGCTCCTCCACGTAACACTGCATGGTCCCATGGTGTCTATACTTGCGTACTATTGTTTGTACAGATGAACGTGGTACCTTCAGGCGCTTGGAAATTGCTCCCAAGGATGAACCAGACTTGTGGAGGTCTACCATTTTTTTCTGAGGTCTTGGCTGATTTCTTTTGATTTTCCCATGATGTCAAGCAAAGAGGCACTGAGTTTGAAGGTAGGCCTTGAAATACATCCAATCCACAGGTACACCTCCAATTGACACAAATTATGTCAATTAGCCTATCAGAAGCTTCTAAAGCCATGACATCATTTTCTGGAATTTTCCAAGCTGTTTAAAGGCACAGTCAATTTAGTGTATGTAAAGTTCTGACCCACTGGAATTGTGATACAGTGAATTATAAGTGAAATAATCCGTCTGTAAACAATTGTTGTAAAAATTACTTGTGTCATGCACAAAGTAGATGTCCTAACCGACTTGCCAAAACTATAGTTTGTTAACAAGAAATTTGTGGAGTGGTTAAAAACCGAATTTTAATACTCCATTCTAAGTGTATCTAAACTTCCGACTTCAACTGTAAATAAAGGTTAAAAACAGAGAGGGAGAAAGAAAATACTTTTGAAAAAATACTTTTCTTCAACAATAAAAGAGAAGCAAGAGAAAGAAAGAGCTATTTATATTTCGTTGTATTTTCTTTCACTTTCACTTAGCTAGCGAATGCAGCTAGCTAGTTTAGCATGCACCTCGCTCAAACAGAGAGGAATGCCATGTTAGCTAGCTGGCTATGGTTATCCAACACTGGAACCCTTCCAAGTCAAGGGAAATTTTGGTTGTATTAATTTGTTGCCACTGGAGCCTGCCGGTTTAACCTTTACCGCTCCAGCGTTCCGCCAGCGGAACTCCTCCCACATTCCACTGAAAAGGCAGAGCGCGAAATTCAAAATATATTTTTTAGAAATATTTCACTTTCACACATTAACAAGTCCAATATAGCAAATGAAAGGTACACATCTTGTGAATCCAGCCAACATGTCCGATTTTTAAAATGTTTTACAGCGAAAACAGCACGTATATTTATGTTAGCTCACCACCAAATACAAAGAAGGACAGACATTTTTCCAGCACAGGTAGCATGCACAAAGCCAACCTAACTAACCAAGAACCAACCAAACTAACCAAGAAACAACTTCATCAGATGACAGTCTTATAACATCTTATACAATAAATCTATGTTTTGTTCGAAAAATGTGCATATTTGAGGTATAAATCAGTTTTACATTGCAGCTACCATCACAGCTACCGTCAGAAACAGCACCGAAGCAGCCAGAGTAATTTTTTATTTATTTTATTTCACCTTTATTTAACCAGGTAGGCTAGTTGAGAACAAGTTCTCATTTGCAACTGCGACCTGGCCAAGATAAAGCATAGCAGTGTGAACAGACAACAACACAGAGTTACACATGGAGTAAACAATAAACAAGTCAATAACATGGTAGAAAAAAAAGAGAATCTATATACAATGTGTGCAAAAGGCATGAGGTAGGCAATAAATCGAATAATTACAATTTAGCAGATTAACAATGGAGTGATAAATCATCAGATGATCATGTGCAAGAAGAGATACTGGTGTGCAAAAGAGCAGAAAAGTAAATAAATAAAAGCAGTATGGGGGGTGAGGTAGGTAAATTGGGTGGGTAGTTTACAGATGGACTATGTACAGCTGCAGCGATCGGTTAGCTGCTCGGATAGCAGATTTTTAAAGTTGTTGAGGGAGATAAGTCTCCAACTTCAGAGATTTTTGCAATTCGTTCCAGTCGCAGGCAGCAGAGAACTGGAAGGAAAGGCGTCCAAATGAGGTTTTGGCTTTAGGGATGATCAGTGAGATACACCTGCTGGAGCGCGTGCTACGGGTGGGTGTAGCCATCGTGACCAGTGAACTGAGATAAGGCGGCACTTTACCTAGCATAGCCTTGTAGATGACCTGGAGCCAGTGGGTCTGACGACGAACATGTAGCGAGGGCCAGCCGACTAGGGCATACAGGTCGCAGTGGTGGGTCGTATAAGGTGCTTTAGTAACAAAACGGATGGCACTGTGATAAACTGCATCCAGTTTGCTGAGTAGAGTATTGGAAGCTATTTTGTAGATGACATCGCCGAAGTCGAGGATCGGTAGGATAGTCAGTTTTACTAGGGTAAGTTTGGCGGCGTGAGTGAAGGAGGCTTTGTTGCGGAATAGAAAGCCGACTCTAGATTTGATTTTGGATTGGAATTGTTTGATATGAGTCTGGAAGGAGAGTTTGCAGTCTAGCCAGACACCTAGGTACTTATAGATGTCCACATATTCTAGGTCGGAACCGTCCAGGGTGGTGATGCTAGTCGGGCGTGCGGGTGCAGGCAGCAAACGGTTGAAAAGCATGCATTTGGTTTTACTAGCGTTTAAGAGCAGTTGGAGGACACGGAAGGATTGTTGTATGGCATTGAAGCTCGTTTGGAGGTTAGTTAGCACAGTGTCCAAGGAAGGGCCAGAAGTATACAGAATGGTGTTGTCTGCGTAGAGGTGGATCAGGGAATCGCCCGCAGCAAGAGCAACATCATTGATGTATACAGAGAAAAGAGTCAGCCCGAGAATTGAACCCTGTGGTACCCCCATAGAGACTGCCAGAGGACCGGACAACATGCCCTCCGATTTGACACACTGAACTCTGTCTGCAAAGTAGTTGGTGAACCAGGCAAGGCAGTCATTAGAAAAACCGAGGCTACTGAGTCTGCCGATAAGAATATGGTGATTGACAGAGTCGAAAGCCTTGGCCAGGTCGATGAAGACGGCTGCACAGTAATGTCTTTTATCGATGGCGGTTATGACATCGTTTAGTACCTTGAGCGTGGCTGAGGTGCACCCGTGACCGGCTCGGAAACCGGATTGCACAGCGGAGAAGGTACGGTGGGATTCGAGATGGTCAGTGATCTGTTTGTTGACTTGGCTTTCGAAGACCTTAGATAGGCAGGGCAGGATGGATATAGGTCTGTAACAGTTTGGGTCCAGGGTGTCTCCCCCTTTGAAGAGGGGGATGACCGCGGCAGCTTTCCAATCCTTGAGGATCTCAGATGATACGAAGGAGAGGTTGAACAGGCTGGTAATAGGGGGTGCGACAATGGCGGCGGACAGTTTCAGAAATAGGGGGTCCAGATTGTCAAGCCCAGCTGATTTGTATGGGTCCAGGTTTTCCAGCTCTTTCAGAACATCTGCTATCTGGATATGGGTAAAGGAGAAGCTGGGGAGGCTTGGGCGAGTAGCAGCGGGGGGGGGCGGGGCAGTTGGCCAAGGTTGGAGTCGCCAGGAGGAAGGCATGGCCACCATTGAGAAATGTTTGTTGAAGTTTTCGATTATCACGGACTTATCAGTGGTGACCGTGTTACCTAGCCTCAGTGCAGTGGGCAGCTGGGAAGAGGTGCTCTTGTTTTCCATGGACTTTACAGTATCCCAGAACTTTTTGGAGTTAGAGCTACAGGATGCAAATTTCTGCTTGAAAAAGCTGGCCTTTGCTTTCCTGACTGACTGCGTGTATTGGTTCCTGACTTCCCTGAACAGTTGCATATCGCGGGGGCTCTTCGATGCTATTGCAGTTCGCCACAGGATGTTTTTGTGCTGGTCGAGGGCAGTCAGGTCTGGAGTGAACCAAGGGCTATATCTGTTCTTGGTTCTGCATTTTTTGAACGGAGCATGCTTGTCTAATATGGTGAGGAAGTAACTTTTAAAGAATGACCAGGCATCCTCAACTGACGGGATGAGGTCAATATCCTTCCAGGGTACCCGGGCCAGGTCGATTAGAAAGGCCTGCTCGCAGAAGTGTTTTAGGGAGCGTTTGACAGTGATGAGGGGTGGTCGTTTGACCGCGGACCCGTGGCGGATACAGGCAATGAGGCAGTGATCGCTGAGATCTTGATTGAAGACAGCAGAGGTGTATTTGGAGGGCAAGTTGGTCAGGATAATGTCTATTAGGGTGCCCATGTTTACGGATTTAGGGTTGTACCTGGTGGGTTCCTTGATGATTTGTGTGAGATTGAGGGCATCAAGCTTAGATTGTAGGACTGCCGGGGTGTTAAGCATATCCCAGTTTAGGTCACCTAACAGAACAAACTCTGAAGCTAGATGGGGAGCGATCAATTCACAGATGGTGTCCAGGGCACAGCTGGGAGCTGAGGGGGGTCGGTAGCAGGCGGCAACAGTGAGAGACTTATTTCTGGAGAGATTAATTTTTTAAATTAGAAGTTTCGAACTGTTTGGGCGTAGACCTGGAAAGTATGACAGAACTTTGCAGGCTATCTCTGCAGTAGATTGCAACTCCTCCCCCTTTGGCAGTTCTATCTTGACGGAAAGTGTTATAGTTGGGTATGGAAATCTCAGAATTTTTGGTGGCCTTCCTAAGCCAGGATTCGGACACGGCAAGGACATCAGGGTTGGCAGAGTGTGCTAAAGCGGTGAGTAAGGCAAACTTAGGGAGGAGGCTTCTGATGTTGACATGCATGAGGCCAAGGCTTTTTCGATCACAGAAGTCAATAAATGAGGGTGACTGGGGACATGCAGGGCCTGGGTTTACCTCCACATCACCCGAGGAACAGAGGAGTAGTAGGATGAGGGTGCGGCTAAAGGCTATCAAAACTGGTCGCCTAGAGCGTTGGGGACAAGGAATAAAAGTAGCAGATTTATGGGCGTGGTAGAATAGATTCTGGGCATAATGTGCAGACCAGGGTATGGTGGGGCACGGGTATAGCGGAGGCAAGCCCAGGCACTGGGTGATGATAAGAGAGGTTGTATCTCTGGACATGCTGGTCTCAATGGGTGAGGTCACCGCATGTGTGGGGGGTGGGACAAAGGAGGTATCAGAGGTACGGAGAGTGGAACTACGGGGTCCATTGCAAACCAAAACAATGATAACTAGCCTGAACAACAGTATGCAAGGCATATTGATATTTGAGAGAGACATACAATAAGGCATAAAGTGATTGCAGGTCTTGATTGGGAGAGCTAGCTAAAACAACAGGTGAGATAACAGCAGCTAGTCAGCTAACACAGCAACAGCAGGTAAAAATGGCGACGACTAGGCAGAGAGGGTCGGATTAACTACACACAGATCCTGAGTTAAAGCACAGAGCCGACAGATAAAACACAAATAAACAGAATGGAGTACCGTGAATTAATGGACAGTCAAGCAGGCATCAGCTATGTAGCCAAGTGATCATAGTGTCCAGGGGGCAGCCGTAGATGGAGCAGAGAGGCCTCCACTAAGCTAGCACGCGGCGTTTTAAAGTTAGTAGCCCGGGGGGTGGTCTGCTCAGACGGAGGGGGTCTGCTCAGACGGAGGCCGGTTGAGGGTACAGCGGATGGGGTATTCGTCTGCAGACCAGACGTGGTAGTGTCGACAGAGAATCCAAGCCGGATGGCGATGGCGAAAGAGAGGTTGTGAATTGTAGAATTGTGTTTGCTAACTGGTGTTAGCTTCGTGGCAGTGGCGCTAGCTGCGCTAGCTGCAAGCTAGCTGTGAGGATGAAGCAGTGGCCCAGGGACTACGGCAGGAATCCGGCGTTGTTGTCGAGAGACAGTCCGATGCTGGTAAATTGGTGAGTAATTCTGCTCTTCGTGCGGTGACGTTGATAAACCAGTCGTGGATTAGTAGGATTCCAAGTTGCTCCAGGTAGCTAGTAGGCCGTGGTTAGCAGAATGGGCCTTCAGCGGACGTCACGCCTGAGGGGCCTGTTGGAATCCTCGGGCAGATTATGTCAGTATTCCAGTCGTAGAGGATCGGTGGGGTTCCGTGCCCCGTACCGGCAGTAGAAGGGGTATATTATATTATATTATTATAGAGACCAACGTGGAATACCTAAATACTCATCATAAAACATTTCTGAAAAATGCATCGTGTACAGCAAATGAAAGACAAGCATCTTGTGAATCCAGCCAATATTTCAGATTTTTTAAGTGTTTTACAGCGAAAACACAATATAGCATTATATTAGCTTACTACAATAGCCTACCACACAACCGCATTCATTCATCAAGGCACGTTAGCGATAGGAATAGGCACGTTAGCGTTAGCGAATAAACCAGCAAAAGATATTAATTTTCACTAACCTTCATAAACCTTCCTCAGATGACAGTCCTATAACATCAGGTTATACATACACTTATGTTTTGTTCGAAAATGTGCATATTTAGAGCTGAAATCAGTGCTTATCCATTATGCTAACGTAGCTTCTTTTTCCCAGAATGTGCGGATATTTCTATTAGACTCTCACCTATTCTGACCAAATACCTATTCATAAACATTACAAAAAAATACATGTTGTATAGGAAATGATAGATACACTAGTTCTTAATGCAATCGCAGTGTTAGAATTCTAAAAATATCTTCATTACGACATAAGGCTTATGTTATAGTGAGAGAGTGGCCAAAACCTGGGCGCAAAACTACTAGTACACAGTTCGACAGATATATGAAATAGCATCACAAAATGGGTCCTACTTTTGGTGATCTTCCATCAGAATGTTGTACAAGGGGTCCTTTGTCCAGAACAGTCGTTGTTTGGATTTAGAACATCGTTTTTCCCTCTTGAATTAGCAAGCGCACTAGCCAAGTGGCGCGAAGCTCTCCTTTCTGAACAAAGGCACACAACGCAACACGCCTAACGTCCCGAAAAAAGTTCAATAATCTAATAAAACTATATTGAAAAAACATAGTTTACGATGATATTGTGACATGTATCAAATAAAATCAAAGCCGGAGATAGTAGTCGCCTATAACGACAGCTTTTCAGAAGGCAATTCCAGGTCCATCTTCGCGCTTTCCAGAAAACAGGAAATGGATGACTCGTCGTGCCATGGGGATTATTTCCACCTCAGACCAAGATAAACACTTCATTTCTTCTCTCACTTCCTCTTGACATCTAGGGGAAGGTGTATGACGTGCATGTATACTCATACGTATCATGCCCATTTATAGGCAGGCCCTTGAACAGAGCATCATTTTCAGACTTTCCACTTCCTGGTCAGAAAGTGTGCTGCCAAATGAGTTCTGTTTTACTCACAGACAAAATTCTAACGGTTTTAGAAACTAGAGAGTGTTTTCTATCCAATAGTAATAATAATATGCATATTGTACGAGCAAGAATTGAGTTGTTTAAATTGGGCACGTTTTTCCCCCAAAGTGAAAACAGCGCCCTCTGTCCTCATCAGGTTAACTGCTAAATTGCTTGCTGTACTGCACTGCATGATTGTATTGGGTTTACTACCACGTAAGGCGTAGTAGCTATGGTATGAATACTTGGCTTAGAAATATTTTTGCATGGTCACAGACAGCTGTTGTGTTGTGCAATTAAGTCCACAAGCAAAGTGAAAATGTGAGAGGAGGAGAGCAAGTAGGTGCGAGAAGAAATTATACAACGAGCAAAGTGATTATGCTGTTTCTATCTGGATGCTATGAAAGGGAACTGTGTTTGCGGATGATCAGTGGTGTATTCACTCCACCAATTCTGTTGAAAAACATTTCTTAAATGGAATCAAACAGAACAAAACAGGGATAAACATACCAAATTTGTCCAATAGAAACTCTTGTTTGCAACTGTTGGACTAATGATTACACCATAGATAAGGCAGATGCAGGCAAGAGTGTGCAAGACGGTATTGAATGTGTCACTGTCAGTCACCTTGATTACTCAAAATGTTCTCTCGGCCTGTGCACCCACATTGTAAACTTTCATTCGTAGGCAAGGTTGTAGCAACCTGATGATGGGTATAGGGAAAATTAGATTATCATGTAGTAGCCTAAACCTATAGATGTTACATTGAGCTGGGTGAATGGAATATGAATGCCAGTCATCCAACATGCTGAAATAGAAAAAAGGCCATGCTCATAAAAAAAAAACATTCTTCCTCATCTTAAACAGCAACAGCCGCCACTGTGTCCATATAGCAGAGGCTGGTGCTCTCACATTAGTTGAATTTTAACTTTTAGATTTTTACCATTTTAATTCTGATCTTTATGATTAACCACGTGGCAAAGATTTTTGAGAAAGGAAAATGTTATTATTGAAATTAAACTGTTCCACGAAATGTGCATATGAAAATCATAACTGGCACAAAGAGTGGTACAAATGATAGTAGGATAAATTGTAAGCTTCCCCAAACTAGAAACTCACGCACCGCCTATGAAGTCTTTATAAAAGAATTGCCTCCACGTTTCCATGGTAGAAATATGCCTGTAGGCTACTTCGAAGTAACGTAAGACATGTCTCATAATATGAAGTAAAACATTTAGGTTTCAAGCAATTAAGTAGGCCTATGTTTTCAAAATGAATACTGCCTCCAGCTCACATTGTAAAGTGGTGATGATGCGCTGATAGACAGTTGTATGGTAAATGGGAGCCGCGCTTCAGTCAGGCTACCAGGTGAGAAATAAAAATAGTAGGCCTAGCTCTTTTCAATTGTGCACCAAAAAAAAAATGTAACACGGGATTGCATTTAGAATTGTTGTGCAATGAATGCACCTATAAAGCATCCAGCAGCAACCAGCTGAGGAGCTTCAGGAGAAATCACGCTCAAAATAGGTTAAATAAGATACATGATGACTAACAAAAATACACACACGCAAATTTAATTCCACTAAATTATCCAAATTAACCTATAGACCAATAAGCATGGCAGTCAAATGTATTTCCATCGACTGGTATTTCCATCAAATAAAAAAAAAAACATTTTGCAATGGAGGAAAAAAATCCGGTAATTTTGGCCAGCAACAGTTTTATTTATCGCTTTGATAAAAAATATCATCCAAAAGCTGGCGATTTTCAATATTTTTTGTGGTGGAGAATTTCTGTTTCGGGTTAAAAAAAACACTCCATGCCACTCTTGAATGTCTATAGAATGTCTATAGAAAGTATGTAGAAACTTTAATGGACCGATACATTTTCAAATAACCGTCCTTTTTCTGGGCCGCAAATAGTTTTTAATGAACTAATCGTTCCGGAAAACATCTGTGCGGCCTTCCACTGAATTTGGAAATCGTGATGTGGCCTTCGAGACAATTATTGCACACCCCAATTTATACAGATGTTTTGTGTGTGTGTGTGTGTGTGTGTGTGTGTGTGTGTGTGTGTGTGTGTGTGTGTGTGTGTGTGTGTGTGTGTGTGTGTGTGTGTGTGTGTGTGTGTGTGTGTGTGTGTGTGTGTGTGTGTGTGTGTGTGTTTGTGTGTGTGTATCCTTCAGCTGGACAGAGTGATCTTCTGTGTGTTCCTGCCCACTGATAAGGAGCTCTACCTGAAAATCATCTCTCTCTCTACTTCCCTCTCTGTGAGTCAACACACACACACACAAACAGTGACACCATACATATCCTACACAGCCAAATCATCACCTCTCACTCGTTTGACACCAGTGGGAGTAGCTAGTAGAAAACACTGGTTTGCTCTGGTAACACCACTCCATGTAAAATGACTTGTCATGATGACGCCATACCTGGAGCTATAGTACTGACAGGTCTCTTAGCCAATCATATGTGTCGCTAGCTGTACCTGTAGCTATGGCAACGAGGGTCTAACAGTGATTGAACCTATTGTGCTGTGGTGTTTGTGGTACCCTTCTGTAGTTTCCTAACTCCTAACCTAGACCCTTTCCTAACCAACTGACAATGTAACAGACTGTACAAATTGTGCTGAGCTAGGTTCTTAGAAGTCTAACCAAGAAGCCCCACAGCTTGAGGCTAGTCTTGAGGTGAATGTTCGCTGTTCAAACTGACTGTCTCTAATATTGTATCGGTCTTTTCCTGTGAGATTGTATGTAAAATGTGATCCTGGTTGAATGAATGTGGTTAACCCGCTCAGCCCTACTTGTGTTGACAGATATTACTCTCACATGCTGTATATTATAAATACAGTGCCTTCGGAAAGTATTCAGACCCCTTCCCTTTTTCCACATTTTGTTACGTTACAGCCTTTTTCTAAAATTGATTAAATATGTAAAAATTATCATCAATCTACACATAATACCCCATAATGACAAAGTCAAAACAGGTTTTTAGAATTTTGGCAAATTTATCACAAATAAAAAACAGAAATACCTTATTTAAAGAAGTATTCAGACACTTTACTATGTGACTGAAAATTGAGCTCCGGTGCATCCTGTTTCCATTGATCATCCTTGAGATGTTTGTACAACTTGATTCGTACCTGTGGTAAATTCAGTTGAATTGACATGATTTGGAAAGACACACACCTGTCTATATAAGGTTCCACTGTTAACATTGCACGTCAGAGCAAAAACCAAGCCATGAGGTCGAAGGAATTGTCCGTAGAGCTCCGAGACAGAATTGTGTCTAGGTACAGATCTGGGAAAGGGTACCAAAAAATGTCTGCAGCATTGAAAGTCCCCCAGAACACAGTGGCCTCCATCATTCTTAAATGGAAGAAGTTTGAATCACCAAGACTCTTCCTAGAGCCTTGGTCAGGGAGGTAACCAAGAACCCGATGGTCACTCTGTCAGACTCGGACATTCGGTTTCCATTTTATACAATGTTCAAATTTTGGTCATTTTTCCGCTGTCCCGGTAAATTCCACCAGATGGCAAATGGAATTTTATTGCAAATGTACAAAACATCACCAATCACGACATTGCCATTTCTCCTAAACGGAAAAGACTTCGAAGACGAAACGTGGTGAGCATAGGTTTGGACTAATGGGCTGTTAGCCCAGAAACAAGATGGCGTCGAGGCCTCAACGCTTTTTGAGTTAAGGCCATTTTTCTGGGGTTAAAGGTCAAAAATGAAAATAGAGCGCTAATTTGACTGCTTCACGTCAAAGTACATGAAATTACGGTGTCAGAAAAAGAACAGCCATTTATCTACCGTAATTTAAGAGAAATCGTACAATGTACAATTGGTGATGGTCAAAGAAATGTGTTTTTTTCCCCAAAAGTTACAGATCCAGTTGCGGCGTGTTCAGACGAATCCGTTAAGGCAGGTTTCGGAGCTCTGCGAGATTTCTCTGATTTTCTGTGATTTTCTGAAATCACCCTAAAGGTGTTTTGATTCAACCCTCTGTAAATTAGTCAGTTCTTAATAATGTAAAGACTTAAAACTCAAAATTCTTTAAGAGCCTACCCCAAGGAGGATATGTGTTCACTTTCACACTTCCTGTGCCAACCGGAAGTGCCTTAAATTGGGGTCATAGGGGCTGTTTCCAAGGGTTAAAAAGGTCACATGTTTTCAAAACTTCATATGTGTGATTAGGCAACCCTCATGAACTGTAAATCAGTCATTTCTCCCAACAGATGTCAAAGAAAAGCTCTCTCACACACACACACACACACACACACACACACACACACACACACACACACACACACACACACACACACACACACACACACACACACACACACACACACACACACACACACACACACACACAGAGAAAGGATGGAGTGACACAGTGTGGGGCTTAAAGACAAACAGAGCCTGCAATGGCATTACCACAATATCTAGGCTGTGCCGAGTTCAACGAGATGCCCCACTTAACCGTAGCTTGCTCGGTCTGAGTGCAGCGACCGTGAAAAAAAGTAGGCCCAAAATCAAGCCTGGCCCTAAATGTCAGGTGCTTTTGGGTGACAGCGGGAGACCCGTTAGGGTTAGAAGCACAATTCAACTTCGGGAACATTCCCGAGGTCCTCCCGATCTGTGAAAGCCTAACCTTGACTGTGTGGCATTAGCCCTTAACAGTGAAAACAGGGTGTTTACATCAAACAGTTTGCAATGACTTCCCTCCCCATAGGAATACATTGCCTGCTCTCCTAAATTCAACCTGAAGCCTATGTGGGTTATGAATGCCTTATGAACCTGTCTTCGATGACAATCCATCAGGCCACTATGAGGTCTACCTGTGTTGATTCTAAGCTTCCTGGAGCAACCGGAAGTGGTTAAATTCACCCTAAAGGTGTTTTGATATAGCCAAACTGCAGTTTGTGATAAACACTACATTCAACCCTGTGTAAATCAGTCAGTTCTTAACGTAAAGACTTTAAACTCAGGATTCTGTAAAAGCCTACCCCAATGAGGATATGCGTTTAAGCCTTGGTAAAAGCGTTGGTTTCATGAATCTTAACATTAGAATCCTCCTCCCTAAGTTTGTTTTATTCACTGCTTTAGCACACTCTGCCAACCCGGATGTCCTAGGCGTGTCTGAATCCTGGCTTAGGAAAGCCACCAAAAACCCTGAAATTTCCATCCCTAACTATAACATTTTCCGACAACATAGAACTGCCAAAGGGGGCGGAGTTGCAATCTACTGCAGAGATAGCCTGCAGAGTTCTGCCTTACCATCCAGGTCTGTGCCCAAACAATTTGAGCTTCTACTTTTAAAAATCCACCTTTCCAGAAACAAGTCTCTCACTTTCTGCCCCCAGCTGTGCCCTGGACACCACATGTGAATTGATTGCCCCCCATCTATCTTCAGAGCTCGTACTGCTAGGTGACCTAAACTGGGACATGCTTATCACGCCGGCCGTCCTATAATCTAAGCTAGATGCCCTCAATCTCACACAAATTATCAATGAACCTACCAGGTTGTCACGACTTCCGTCGAAGTTGGTGCCTCTCCTTGTTCGGGCGGCGTTCGGGGGTTGACGTCACCGGCTTTCTAGCCTCCACCGATCTACATTTCTTTTTCCATTTGTTTTGTCTTGATTGTACACACCTGGTTCCCATTACGTTTTCATTATTTCCCTATTTAACCCTCTGGAGCCATTATGGTTTTGTGGTGTTTATTGTTGTCAGTTGTCTCGTTTATGTGATTCTGGATTTTCGTTCTCCTTGTTCGAAGATTGTTTTTGAGTAAAGTTACTATTATTACTCATCTCTGTGTCCTGCGCCTGACTCCGCCTTACCCACATCACCTAGACTCTGACAGAAACACGCACCTTCAAATGGAGTCAGCAGGTGTACACAGCCCTCCTCTACCTATGGAGGAGCGCGTCCAGCAGCACGCGACTATGTTGCAAAGTCTCGGCACAGCCATGGAACGCGGGAGAGAGGGGGTTTTCCAGCAACCCCATCATCATCACCCCAGCTCCCACAACAACCCACACCGCTGTCCACCCCTCCTTCACCTGGATCCAGTGGGATTTCGGCTCGCACTCCCGAGGGTATATGATGGAACGGCTGCCGGGTGCCAGGGGTTCCTACTCCAGCTGGGGCTCTACCTGGCAACCGTTCACCCAGCTCCTTCGGGACGCGAGAGTGTGAACGCCCTCATCTTCTGTCTGACTGGTAGAGCACTCGAATGGGCCAACGCAGTCTGGGGAAGGGAAGGACTGACGTTGGACAATTATGAGGATTTTACCCACCGCTTCCGGGCGGTTTTCGATCATCCACCTGAAGGGAGAGCGGCGGGGAAACGCTTGTATCATCTTCCACTTCACCTGCCTCCTCGAGTTTCTTTTTTGTAAAGAAGAATGGAGGTTTACGCCCGTGTATTGACTATCGAGGTATAAATCAGATCACAGTGAAGTACAGTTACCCGCTGCCTCTCATAGCCAGTGTGACAGAGTCATTGCACGGGGCGCGCTTCTTCACAAAATTGGATCTCAGGAGCGCTTACAACCTGGTGCGTATCCGGGAGAGGGATGAGTGGAAGACGGCATTTAGTACCACTTCTGGGCACTATGAGTACCTTGTCATGCCGTACGGGTTGATGAATGCTCCATCAGTCTTTCAATCCTTTGTAGACAAGATTTTCAGGAACCTGCACGGGCAGGGTGTAGTGGTGTATATAGATGACATTCTAATATACTCCGCTACACGTGCCGAGCATGTGTCCCTGGTGCGCAAGGTGCTTGGTCGACTGTTGGAGCATGACCTGTATGTCAAGGCTGAGAAATGTCTGTTCTTCCAACAGTCCGTATCCTTCCTAGGGTACCGCCTGTCCGCGACAGGGGTGGAGATGGAGAAGGACCGCATTTCAGCCATGCATAATTGGCCGACTCCAACCACGGTAAAGGAGGTGCAGCGGTTCTTAGGGTTTGCCAACTACTACCGGAGGTTTATCTGGGGCTTTGGTCAGGTGGCGGCTCCCATTACCTCTTTGCTAAAGGGGGGACCGGTGCGACTGCAGTGGTCAGCTGGGGCGGACAGGGCTTTTGGTCACCTGAAGGCTCTGTTTACCTCGGCTCCCGTGATGGCTCATCCTGATCCCTCTTTGGCATTTATTGTAGAGGTGGACGCGTCCGAGGCTGGGATAGGAGCTGTGCTGTCTCAGCGCTCGGCTCCGCCCCTGTGCTTTTTTTTTCGAAGAAGCTCAGCCCGGCGAAGCGAAACTATGATGTGGGTGATCGGGAGCTGTTGGCTGTTGTCAAGGCTCTGAAGGCGTGGAGGCATTGGCTTGAGGGGGCTAAACACCCTTTCCTCATTTGGACTGACAACCGCAATCTGGAGTACATCCGGGCGGCGAGGAGACTGTGTGTGCTCGGTGTGTGCCCAGTGCAAGGCACCTAGACACCTGCCCAGAGGGAAATTACAACCCCTACCCGTTCCACAGCAGCCGTGGTCACGCCTATCGGTGGATTTCGTGACGGATCTTCCTCCGTCACAGGGAAACACCACAATCCTGGTTGTTGTGGATCGGTTTTCTAAGTCCTGCCGTCTCCTTCCTTTGCCCGGTCTCCCTACTGCTCTACAGACTGCGGAGGCCCTGTTCACTCACGTCTTCCGGCACTACGGGATTCCGAGATGGTCATGGGTGCACCTCAGCCATGCTCAAGGTCCTAAACGATATCAAAACAGCCATCAATAAGAAACAATACTGTGCAGCTGTATCCACCGCCTACCTTCAAACTCAGTTCCTCTTTGCGTGACATCATGGGAAAATCAAAAGAAATCAGCCAAGACCTCAGAAAAACAATTGTAGACCTCCACAAGTCTGGTTCATCCTTGGGAGCAATTTCCAAACGCCTGAAGGTACCACGTTCATCTGTACAAACAATAGTATTCAAGTATAAACACCATGGGACCACGCAGCCGTCATACCGCTCAGGAAGGAGAAGCGATCTGTCCCAGAATCCCAAAACAACAGCAAAGGACCTTGTGAAAATGCTGGAGGAACCAGGTACAAAAGTATATATATCCACAGTAAAACAGTAAAAGGCTGCTCAGCAAGGAAGAAGCCACTGCTACAAAACCGCCATAAAAACGTTTTGCAACTGCACATGGGGACAAAAATCTTAATTTTTGGAGAAATGTCCTCTAGGCTGATGAAACAAAAATAGAACTGTCGAAGAACACCATCCCAAACGTGAAGCACGGGGGTGGCAGCATCATGTTGTGGGGGTGCTTTGCTGTGGGGGGGACTGGTGCACTTTACAAAATAGATGACATCATGAGGAGGACAATTATGTGGATATATTGAAGCAACATCTCAAGACAACAGTCAGGAAGTTAAAGCTTGGTCACAAATGGGTCTTCCAAATGGAAAATGACCCCAATCATACTTCCAAAGTTGTGGCAAAATGGCTTAAGGACAGCAAAATCAAGGTATTGGAGTGGCCATCACAAAGCCCTGACCTCAATCCCATCGAAAATGTGTGGGCAGAACTGAAAATGCGTGTGCGAGCAAGGAGGCCTACAAACCTGACTCAGTTACACCAGCTCTGTCAGGAGGAATGGGCCAAAATTCACCCAACTTGTTGTGGGAAGCTTGTGGAAGGCTACCAGGAATGTTTGACCCGAGTTGATCCTAACTGACCTAAGACAAGGAGTTTTTACTAGGATTAAATGTCAGGAACTGTGATAAACTTTAAATGTATTTGGCTAAGGTGTATGTAAACTTTCGACTTCAACTGTATATTTCACTGGTCACCCCCAAATCCAATTCCTCCTTTGGCCGCCTTTCCTTCTAGTTCTCTGGAACGAATTGCAAAAATCACTGAAGCTGGAGACTCATATCTCCCTAACTTTAAGCACCAACTGTCAGAGCAGCTCATAGATCACTGCACCTTTACATAGCCCATCTGTAAATAGCCCATCCAACTACCTAATCCCCATGCTGTTTTTTTTTTCTCCTTTGCACCCCAGTGTCTCTACTTGCACATTCATCCCTTATCTTACCTCATTTGCACACACTGTATGTATACTTTTCTACTGTATTATTGACTGTATGTTTGTTTATTCCATGTGTAACTCTGTGTTGTTGTTTGTGTCGCACTGCTTTGCTTTATCTTGGCCAGGTCGCAGTTGTAAATGAGAACTTGTTCTCAACTGGCCTACCTGTTAAATAACGGTGAAATAAAAAATAAAAATAAATCCTTGATGAAAATAGCTGTGCAGCAACACTCCCCCTCCAACCTGACAGAGCTTGAGAGGATCTGCAGAGAAGAATGGGATAAACTCTCCAAATACAGGTGTGCCAAGCTTGTAGCGTCATGCCCAAGAAGACTCGAGGATGTAATCGCTAATACATTTGCAAAAATGTCTACAAACGAGATTTTGCTTTGTCATTATGAGGTGTTGTGTGTCGATTGATGAGGGGGAAATAAAACAATTTTATCAATTTTAGAATAGGCTGTAACATAACAAAATGTGGAAAAAGTAAAGGGGTCTAAATACTTTTCCTAAGGCACTCTAATGTGTTCCAACACATTACATTATATCTAGTCATGGCTACTGAGTTTCACAGGTTTCCGACACACTGCTCTGTCTTTCCCATAGGCTCACCTCTCAGAGAGTGACGTGTGGGGTTGTTGCCGTGGACTGTACAATAATGCTGCTCGCCACATGCAATCTCCTCCTCCTCATCTTCTACCTCTTCCTCTTCCACTCCCTGGCTCTGCACTAGAGAAGACCTGGATACATATCGTAACGTCTGGATCAATTTCTAGAACAGAATAAACTACTTTATTATTAATGAAACACAGGCTTTGCACCAAACTCATCTGAAGAGCTGTTTATACATGTGTGTTTGAATAATGAAATGTTGAGGGACTTTCCTGTGTGTGTGTGTGTGTGTGTGTGTGTGTGTGTGTGTGTGTGTGTGTGTGTGTGTGTGTGTGTGTGTGTGTGTGTGTGTGTGTGTGTGTGTGTGTGTGTGTGTGTGTGTGTGTGTGTGTGTGTGTGTGTGTGTGTGTGTGTGTGTGTGTGTGTGTGTGTGTATTCGAGTGTGTGCATTTGTGTGTATGACTCTGAGTGCACCTGTCTACCTGAAAATGTGTGTGTGTCCGTTGTTCCCTCTTTCATGTTTTGACAACTTTCTTTATTGATTTTCACATTTTCAGAACAGCACAGACACAAAGAGAAATGATTAATAAGCAAACAACATATCACACCAACACTGACAGAGGGACCCTCTTTTAGAAGCCCCAGCTATCGTTGAAAGTTCCCCTTTTATGCCACTAGCTATCTGCGGTTTTATTTTAGCTAAGAGAAGGAGGGTGGGAGGAAGGGACAGGGAAAAGACAGAAGAATTGGGAAGAGAGACGGGAGGGAGGGATGGAGGGGCGAGGGAGATGAGAGGTAACTAATTGTAAATGGAGCTGGAGGTGGAGGGAAAGAGGGATTGGGGAGAGAGAGACAGACAGAGAGAGACTCAGTTTTTAATAAGCAGACAGCAGATCGTCTAGGACCAGTCACTGAATAATGAGATGGAGAGAACAAGGGTGAGAGAGAGGGAGAGAGATGAAAAGAGAGTGATACTCATTATCCCTACCAGATTTCATCACTGTCTCGTCACTGAGAGCTCTCTCTTTTTCTCTGGCTCTCGTAGAATGACAAAAGAAGCCCAATTACACTACCATATGTAATTAACTTAAAGCTCCATTTACTGTAATTTCTCATAACAAACACTGACAATTATGTTAATCCATCAAATAAGTTTTCTTTAAAATGAAATACAATTGTATATGTCACATGTGCCAAATGCTTGCTTAGGAGCCCTTCCCAGTGATGCAGGGTAAACAAATATATAATGACAATAAAAACAGAGGAATAAAATACACTATCATGGAGCTCTATACAGTACAGGGAGTACCAGTACCAGATCAATGTGCAGCTATATACAGGGAGTACCAGTACCAGATCAATGTGGAGCTATATACAGGGAGTACCAGTACCAGATCAATGTGGAGCTATATACAGGGAGTACCAGTACCAGATCAATGTGCAGCTATATACAGGGAGTACCAGTACCAGATCAATGTGGAGCTATATACATGGAGTACCAGTACCAGATCAATGTGCAGCTATATACAGGGAGTACCAGTACCAGATCAATGTGGAGCTATATACAGGGAGTACCAGTACCAGATCAATGTGGAGCTATATACAGGGAGTACCAGTACCAGATCAATGTGGAGCTATATACAGGGAGTACCAGTACCAGATCAATGTGCAGCTATATACAGGGAGTACCAGTACCAGATCAATGTGCAGCTATATACAGGGAGTACCAGTACCAGATCAATGTGGAGCTATATACAGGGAGTACCAGTACCAGATCAATGTGGAGCTATATACAGGGAGTACCAGTACCAGATCAATGTGGAGCTATATACAGGGAGTACCAGTACCAGATCAATGTGGAGCTATATACAGGGAGTACCAGTACCAGATCAATGTGGAGCTATATACAGGGAGTACCAGTACCAGATCAATGTGGAGCTATATACAGGGAGTACCAGTACCAGATCAATGTGGAGCTATATACAGGGAGTACCAGTACCAGTACAATGTGCAGGGGTTCAAGGTATTTTGGGTAGATATGTACATTAGGCAGGGTAAAGTGACTACCACTGGTTGAATTAACATTGTTTCCACATCATTTCAGCCCAAAACATTTTTGTTTATGTTGAATCAACGTGGAGAACTGAATGGATTTGAAAAAGTCATCAATGTAAGGGAAAATAGTATTTTTTTCATCTGACTTTTAACCTAAATCCAATGACATGGTGATTTTTTTATTTATTCACATTGAATTCACGTTAGTTGACAACTCAACCAAATGTAAATCAAAACTAGACATTGAACTGACGTCTGTGCCCAGCTTAATACAGGGAGTATATGTGTACATGTGTGTGCGTGTGTGTTTGTGTTTGTGTTGTGTCAGTATCCGTGTGTGTGTGTTATGTATGTGTGTGCACGTATGCAGTGTATGTGAATGTGTGGGAGTGTCAATGTAGTGATTGTGAGTGAGTGAGTGAGTGAGTGAGTGTGTGTAGGGTCAGTGCAAGATAGGGTCAGTGTAGATAGTCCAGGCAACCATTTGATGAACTATTTAGCAGTCTTATGGCTTGGGGGATAGAAGGTGTCTCGGAGCCTGTTGGTCCGAGAGCCGATGTTTCGGTACAGTTTGCCAGACAGTAGCAGAGTAAACAGTCAATGAATATGGACGGCGCCGTCGTTCCCTCTTCACACCTGTGCGGTTTACAGTCTGGAGGCGCTGTTGTTCCCTCTTCACACCTGTGCGGTTTACAGTCTGGAGGCGCTGTCGTTCCCTCTTCTCGCCTGTGCGGTTTACAGTCTGGAGGCGCTGTTGTTCCCTCTTCACACCTGTGCGGTTTACAGTCTGGAGGAGCTGTCGTTCCCTCTTCTCGCCTGTGCGGTTTACAGTCTGGAGGCGCTGTCGTTCCCTCTTCACGCCTGTGCGGTTTACAGTCTGGAGGAGCTGTCGTTCCCTCTTCACGCCTGTGTGGTTTACAGTCTGGAGGCGCTGTCGTTCCCTCTTCACGCCTGTGCGGTTTACAGTCTGGAGGCGCTGTTGTTCCCTCTTCACGCCTGTGTGGATTACAGTCTGGAGGCGCTGTCGTTCCCTCTTCTCGCCTGTGTGGATTACAGTCTGGAGGCGCTGTCGTTCCCTCTTCTCGCCTGTGCGGTTTACAGTCTGGAGGCGCTGTCGTTCCCTCTTCACGCCTGTGCGGTTTACAGTCTGGAGGCGCTGTTGTTCCCTCTTCACGCCTGTGTGGTTTACAGTCTGGAGGAGCTGTCGTTCCCTCTTCACGCCTGTGCGGTTTACAGTCTGGAGGCGCTGTCGTTCCCTCTTCACGCCTGTGTGGATTATAGTCTGGAGGCGCTGTCGTTCCCTCTTCTCGCCTGTGTGGATTACAGTCTGGAGGCGCTGTCGTTCCCTCTTCACGCCTGTGTGGATTACAGTCTGGAGGCGCTGTCGTTCCCTCTTCTCGCCTGTGCGGTTTACAGTCTGGAGGAGCTGTCGTTCCCTCTTCACGCCTGTGCGGTTTACAGTCTGGAGGCGCTGTCGTTCCCTCTTCATGACTGTTCGGTTTACAGTCTGGAGGCGCTGTCGTTCCCTCTTCATGACTGTTCGGTTTACAGTCTGGAGGCGCTGTCGTTCCCTCTTCATGACTGTTCGGTTTACAGTCTGGAGGCGCTGTCGTTCCCTCTTCATGACTGTGCGGTTTACTGTCCGTTTATTGGTGTACTATTTCTCAAGGTTTTAGCTATTTCTCTTCCGAGTGGAGAGTTCATGTTTCATTCAGTCATGGCATCACCAAGTGGGATGGAGACAAAAAGAGAGAGAGGATGGAGAGAATATGCAGGGATAGAGGGTCAGGTAGGAGTTTGGTGATGTGTATGGATGAGGGTCTAATCGGAGGAGTAATGGAGTGGAGGAGAGGTGCGGTGATGTTTATGGATGAGGGTGTGATGGGAAGAGGGAGGGAGAGGAGAAGGAGAGGTGGGGTGATGTGTATGGATGAAGGTCTGACAGGAGGAGGGATGGAGAGGAGGAGGAGAGGTGGAGTGATGTTTATGGATGAGGATCTGATGGGAGGAGGGATGGAAAGGAGGAAGAGAGGTTGGGTGATGTGTATGGATGAGGGTCTGATGGGAGGAGGGATGGAGAGGAGGAGGGGTGAGGTGATTTGTATGGATGGGGGAGTGGGGTGGTAAATTGCTTGTGAAATGAAAATGGCTCTTTAGCAGAATCCAGGACACTTGGGCGCTGCCGCTGGATCAATGTGTCTGATTTACCGCCTGAAAGCCTGTCAGAGCGAGGGAGCAGAGGAAAGGGGGAATTGAGAGGAGAGAGGGAGTGAGTGAAAGAGAAGGGGACCAGAATCCTGAGACGGAAGGAGGGAGAGAGGGAAATGTGGAGAGTTCATGAGGGACGCAGAGAAAGAGATGAAAAGGAGCGGATTAGAAGAGTTGATAAGACTGTTCATTCTCCCTCACTCACCACTGCAGGTAATAAACTGGCTAGTGTAATAGCAGAGGTAGTGTTCAACCACTTTCCTCTGTCCCAAAAACAGCACATGCTAACAATATAGACACATGTTAACACTGTAGACACATGTTAACACTGTAGACACATGTTAACACTTCAGACACGTTAACACTATAGACACAGGTTAACACTTCAAACACATGTAAATACGAAATACACATGTTAACACTTCAGACACATGTTAACACTATAGACACATGTTAAAATTTCAGACACATGTTAACACTATAGACACATACTAACACCTCAGACACATGTTATCACTTCAGACACATGTTACCACTACAGACACATGTTAATTAACACTTCAGACATGTTAACACTTCAGACACATGTTACCACTACAGACACATGTTAACACATCAGACACATGTTAACACTTCAGACACATGTTAACACTTCAGACATGTTAACACTTCAGACACATGTTACCACTACAGACACATGTTAACACATCAGACACATGTTAACACATCAGACACATGTTAACACATCAGACACATGTTAACACAATAGACACAAGCTAACACTTCAGACACATGTTAACACTTCAGACACATGTTAACACTTCAGACACATGTTAACACTTCAGACACATGTTAACACTTCAGACACATGTTAGCACTATAGACACATGTTAACACTTCAGACACATATTAATATTTCAGATACATGTCAACAATTCAGACACATGTTAACACTATAGAAACATGTTAACACTATAGACACATGTTAACAATTTAGACACATGTTTATACTAAACACATGCTAACACTTCAGACACATGTTAACACTTCAGACACATGTTAACCCAATAGACACAAGCTAACACATCAGACACATGTCAACATTTCAGACACATGTTAACACTTCAGACACATGTTAGCACTATAGACACATGTTAACACTTCAGACACATGCTAACACTTCAGAAACATGTTAACACTTCTGACACATGTTACCACTATAGACACATGTTAACACTATAGACACATGTTAACACTTCAGACACATGTTAACACTATAGACACATGTTAACACTATAGACACATGTTAACACTTCATACACATGTTAACACTGTAGACACATGTTAACACTTCAGACACATGTTAACACGATAGACACATGTTAACACTATAGACACATGTTAACACTATAGACACATGTTAACACTTCAGACACATGTTAACACTTCAGATACATGTTAAAACTTCAGACACATGTTAACACTTCAGACACATGTTACCACTATAGACACATGTTAACACTTCAGTTACATGTTAACACTTCATACACATGTTTATTCTAGACACTTTAACAATTCAGACAAATGTTAACGCTTCAGACACATGTTAACACTATAGACACATGTTAACACTATAGACACATGTTAACACTTCAGACACATGTTAACACTATAGACACATGTTAACACTTCAGACACATGTTAACACTTCAGACATATGTTAACATTATAGACACATGTTAACACTTCAGACACATGTTAACACCATCGACACATGTTAACACTTCAGACATATGTTAACATTATAGACACATGTTAACACTTCAGACACATGTTAACACTTCAGACACATGTTAACACTATAGACACATGTTAACACTTCAGACACATGTTAACACTATAGACACATGTTAACACTTCAGAAACATGTTAACACTATAGACACATGTTAACACTTCATACACATGTTAACACTTCAGACACATGTTAACACTATAGACACATGTTAACACTTCAGAAACATGTTAACACTATAGACACATGTTAACACTATAGACACATGTTAACACTTCAGACACATGTTAACACTTCAGACATATGTTAACATTATAGACACATGTTAACACTTCAGACACATGTTAACGCTACAGACACATGTTAACACTTCAGACACATGCTAACACTTCAGACACATGTTAACACTTCAGACACATGTTTATACTATAGACACATGTTAACACTTCAGACACATGTTAACACTTCAGGCACATGTTAACAATATAGACACATGTTAACACTTCAGACACATGTTAACACTTCAGACACATGTTACCACTGCAGACACATGTTAACACTTCAGACGCATGTTAACACTTCGGACACATGTTAACGCTACAGACACATGTTAACACTATAGACACATGCTAACACTTCAGACACATGTTAACACTTCAGACATATGTTAACACTATAGACACATGTTAACACTTCAGACACATGTTATCACAATAGACACTTGTTAACACTTCAGACACATGTTAACACTACATATACATGTTAACACTATAGACCCATGTTAACACTTCAGACACATGTTAACACTTCAGACACATGTTAACACTATAGACCCATGTTAACACTTCAGACACATGTTTACACTTCAGACACATGTTAACACTATAGACACATGTTAACACTTCAGACACATGTTAACACTTTAGGCAAAGTTTAACACTTCAGACACATGTTAACCCCATAAACACATGTTAACACTTCAGATACATGTTAACACTTCAGACACATGTTAACACTATAGACACATGTTAACACTTCAGACACATGTTAACACTTCAGACACATCAATCAATCAGTCAAGTTTATTTTATATAGCCCTTCGTACATCAGCTAATATCTCGAAGTGCTGTACAGATACCCAGCCTAAAACCCCAAACAGCAAGCAATGCAGGTGTAGAAGCACGGTGGCTAGGAAAAACTCCCTAGAAATGCCAAAACCTAGGAAGAAACCTAGAGAGGAACCAGGCTATGAGGGGTGGCCAGTCCTCTTCTGGCTGTGCCGGGTGGAGATTATAACAGAACTATGCCAAGATGTTCAAAATGTTCATAAGTGACAAGCATGGTCAAATAATAATCATGAATAATTTTCAGTTGGCTTTTCATAGCCGATCATTAGGAGTTGAAAACAGCAGGTCTGGGACAGGTGGCGGTTCCATAACCGCAGGCAGAACAGTTGAAACTGGAATAGCAGCAGGGCCAGGTGGACTGGGGACAGCAAGGAGTCATCATGCCCGGTAGTCCTGACGTATGGTCCTAGGGCTCAGGTCCTCCGAGAGAGAGAAAGAAAGAGAGAAGGAGAAAATTAGAGAGAGCCAAGATTTTCAAAATGTTCATAAATGACAAGCATGGTCAGATAATAATCAGGAATAAATGTCAGTTGGCTTTTCATAGTCGATCATTAAAAGTTAAAAACAGCAGGTCTGGGACAGGTCAAATAAAATAAATTAAAAATGTATTAGTCACATACACATGGTTAGCAGATGTTAATGCGAGTGTAGCGAAATGCTTGTGCTTCTAGTTCCGACAATGCAGTAATAACAACAAGTAATCTAACCTAACAATTCCACAACTACTACCTTATACACGCAAGTGTAAAGGGATAAAGAATATGTACATAAAGATATATGAATGAGTGATGGTACAGAACGGCATAGGCAAGATGCAGTAGATGGTATAGAGTACGGTATATACATATGAGATGAGTACTGTAGGGTATGTAAACATAAAGTGGCATAGTTTAAAGTGGCTAGTGGTACATGTATTACATAAAGATGGCAAGATGCAGTAGATGATATAGAGTACAGTATATACATATACATATGAGATGGGTAATGTAGGGTATGTAGACATTATATTAACCTGTCTAGGCTGAGGGTGCCGCTAGCGGCACTCCCCCCCCACCCCCACTGAAAAGGCAGAGCCGCGAAATTCAAAAAAAATATTTTTTTTAAATATTTAACTTTCACACATTAAAGTCCAATACAGCTAATGAAAGACACAGATCTTGTGAATCCAGCCAACATGTCCGATTTTTAAAATGTTTTACAGGGAAGACACAATATGTAAAGATGTAAATCTATTACCTAAAAACACATTAGCATAATCCACCATCTTTTATTTGTCCACCAACACCAGTAGCTATCACCAATTCGGCTAAACTAAGATATTTATAGCCCCTAACCAAGAAAAAAACTCATCAGATGACAGTCTGATAACATATTTATGGTATGGGATAGGTTTTGTTAGAAAAATGTGCATATTTCAGGTAGATGGCATAGGTTACAATTGCACCCACCGTCACAAATGGACTAGAATAACTACATAGAGCAACGTGTTTACCTACTTACTAATCATCAAACATTTCGTAAAAATACACAGCATACACTAATCGAAAGACACAGATCCTGTGAATACAGACAATATTTCAGATTTTCTAAGTGTCTTACAGCGAAAACACAATAAATCGTTATATTAGCATAGCACATAGCACATAGCAGCCCAGCATTGATTCTAGCCAAAGAGAGCGATAACGTCAACATCGCCAAAATATATTATTTTTTTCACTAACCTTCTCAGAATTCTTCAGATGAAACCCCTGTAACATCACATTACAACATACATATACAGTTTGTTCGAAAATGTGCATATTTAGCCACCAAAATCATGGTTAGACAATGTGAAATGTAGCCCAGCTGGTGAGAAAATGTCCGTGCGCCATATTAGACAGTGATCTACTCTTATACATAAATACTCATAAACGTGACTAAAAAATATAGGGTGGACAGGGATTGATAGACAATTTAATTCTTAATACAATCGCGGAATTACATTTTTTAAATTATCCTTACTTTTCAATACAGTTTGCGCCAAGCGAAGCTACGTCAAAAAACATGGCGTCCTAAGCCACTAACATTTTTCGACAGAAACACGATTTATCATAATAAAAATGTCCTACTTTGAGCTGTTCTTCCATCAGTATCTTGGGCAAAGGATCCTTTCTTGGGTCTAATCGTCTTTTGGTGGAAAGCTGTCCTCTTGCCATGTGGAAATGCCAACTGCGTTCGGGATGAACTGGAAACGTGCCCAGCGATTCACAGCGTTTCAGAAATAAATGTCCCAAAATCGCACTAAACGGATATAAATTGCTATAAAACGCTTTAAATTAACTACCTTATGATGTTTTTAACTCCTATAACGAGTAAAAACATGACCAGAGAAATATAACAGGCTAAACTAACGCTTGGAAAAATAGCAGGTCGATGTCCTCCACGCGCATGACGCAGCTGGAAAGGAACTCCTACCTACAGGGTTTTTTAATTTATAGTGCCTGTGAACGCGCAATCGACCCCATTCAAATCGTCATCACGTAAAGGCATCCAGGGGAAGACGTAAGCAGTGTCCGTATACTCATAGCAATAACTGTGGCCTTTTAACTGACTCCAGATCAGGGGCCAACATTTCTGAAATCTGACTCCATGTCAGGGAAATTGCTGTAGAATGGGTTCTGTTCCACTTAGAGACAAAATTTCAACTCCTATAGAAACTATAGACTGTTTTCTATCCAATAATAATAATAATATGCATATTGTACGATCAAGAATTTCGTGGGAAGCCGTTTAAAAAATTACACGATTAGCATAAATAGTGACAACAGCGCCCCCAGCCTCAACAGGTTAAGTGGCATTGTTTAAAGTGGCTAGTGGTACATTTTTACATAATTTCCATCAATTCCCATTTTTAAAGTGGCTGGAGTTGAGTCAGTATGTTGGCAGCGGCCGCTAAATGTTAGTGGTGGCTGTTTAACAGTCTGATGGCCTTGAGATAGAAGCTGTTTTTCAGTCTCTCGGTCCCTGCTTTGATGCACCTGTACTGACCTCGCCTTCTGGATGATAGCGGGGTGAACAGGCAGTGGCTTGGGTGGTTGTTGTCCTTGATGATCTTTATGGCCTTCCTGTGACATCGGGTGGTGTAGGTGTCCTGGAGGGCAGGTAGTTTACCCTCGGTGATGCGTTCTGCAGACCTCACTACCCTCTGGAGAGCCTTACGGTTGTGGGCGGAGCAGTTGCCGTACCAGGCGGTGATACAGCCCGACAGGATGCTCTCGATTGTGCATCTGTAGAAGTTTGTGAGTGCTTTTGGTGACAAGCCAAATTTCTTCAGCCTCCTGAGGTTGAAGAGGCGCTACAATCCTGAGACAAGGCCAGGTAGGGGTTCCGTAACCGCAGGCAGAACAGTTGAAACTGGAATAGCAGCAAGGCCAGGCGGACTGGGGACAGCAAGGAGTCATCATGCCCGGTAGTCCTGACGTATGGTCCTAGGGCTCAGGTCCTCCGAGAGAGAGAAAGAAAGAGAGAAGGAGAGAATTAGAGAGAGCCAAGATTTTCAAAATGTTCATAAATGACAAGCATGGTCAAATAATAATCAGGAATAAAAGTCAGTTGGCTTTTCATAGCCGATCATTAAGAGTTGAAAGCAGCAGGTCTGGGACAGGTAGGGGTTCCATAAACGCAGGCAGAGCAGTTGAAACTGGAACAGCAGCAAGGCCAGGTGGACTGGGGACAGCAAGGAGTCATCATGCCCGGTTTGCCGTGACGTATGGTCCTAGGGCTCAGGTTCTCAGAGAGAGAGAAAGAAAGAGAGAATGAGAGAATTAGAGAGAGCATACTTAAATTCACACAGGACACTGGATAAGACAGGAGAAGTACTCCAGGTATAACCAACTGACCCTAGCCCCCCGACACATAAACTACTGCAGCATAAATACTGGAGGCTGAGACAGGAGCGGTCAGGAGACACTGTGGCCCCATCCGAAGATACCCCCGGACAGGGCCAAACAGGAAGGAAAAACCCCACCCACTTTGCCAAAGCACAGCCCCCGCACCACTAGAGGGATATCTTCAACCACCAACTTACAATCCTGAGACAAGGCCGAGTATAGCCCACAAAGATCTCCACCACAGCACAAACCAAGGGGGGGCGCCAACCCAGACAGGAAGATCACGTCAGTAACTCATCCCACTCAAGTGACGCACCCCTCCCAGGGACGGCATGAAAGAGCACCAGTAAGCCAGTGACTCAGCCCCTGTAATAGGGTTAGAGGCAGAGAATCCCAGTGGAGAGAGGGGAACCGGCCAGGCAGAGACAGCAAGGGCGGTTCGTTGCTCCAGAGCCTTTCCGTTCACCTTCACACTCCTGGGCCAGACTACACTCAATCATATGACCTACTGAAGAGATAAGTCTTCAGTAAAGACTTAAGGGTTGAGACCGAGTCTGCGTCTCTCACAAGGGTAGGCAGACCGTTCCATAAAAATGGAGATCTATAGGAGAAAGCCCTGCCTCCCGCTGTTTGCTTAGAAATTCTAGGGACAATTAGGAGACCTGCGTCTTGTGACCGTAGCGTATGTATAGGTATGTACGGCAGGACCAACTCGGAAAGATAGGAAGGAGCAAGCCCATGTAACGCTTTATAGGTTAACAGTAAAACCTAGAAATCAGCCCTTGCCTTAACAGGAAGCCAGTGTAGGGAAGCTAGCACTGGAGTAATATGATCAAATTTCTTGGTTCTAGTCAGGATTCTAGCAGCCGTATTTAGCACTAACTGAAGTTTATTTAGTGCTTTATCCGGGTAGCCGGAAAGTAGAGCATTGCAGTAGTCTAACCTAGCAGTAACAAATGCATGTATTAATTTGTCTGCATCATTTTTGGACCGAAAATTTCTGATTTTTGCAATGTTACGTAGATGGAAAAAAGCTGTCCTTGAAACAGTCTTGATATGTTCGTCAAAAGAGAGATCAGGGTCAAGAGTAACGCCAAGGTCCTTCACAGTTTTATTTGAGACGACTTTACAACCATCAAGATTAATTGTCAGATTTAACAGAAGTTCTCTTTGTTTCTTGGGACGTAGAACAAGCATCTTTGTTTTGTCCGAGTTTAAGAGTAGAAAGTTTTCAGCCATCCACTTCCTTATGTCTGAAACACAGGCTTCTAGCGAGGGCAATTTTGGGGCTTCACCATGTTTCATTGAAATGTACAGCTGTGTGTCATCCGCATAGCAGTGAAAGTTAACATTATGTTTTCGAATAACATCCCCAAGAGGTAAAATATATAGTGAAAACAATAGTGGTCCTAAAATGGAACCTTGAGGAACACCGAAATGTACAGTTGATTTGTCAGAGGACAAACCATTCACAGAGACAAACTGATATCTTTCCGACAGGTAAGATCTAAACCAGGCCAGAACTTGTCCGTGTAGACCAATTTGGGTTTCCAGTCTCTCCAAAAGAATGTGGTGATCGATGGTGTCAAAGGCAGCACTAAGGTCTAGTAGCACGAGGACAGATGCAGAGCCTCGGTCTGACACCATTAAAAGGTAATTTACCACCTTCACAAGTGCAGTCTCAGTGCTATGATGGGGTCTAAAACCAGACTGAAGCATTTCGTATACATTGTTTGTCTTCAGGTTAACACTATAGACACATGTTAACACTATAGACACATGTTTACAATTCAAGCACATGATAACACTTCAGACACATGTTAACACTATAGACACATGTTAACACTTCAGACACATGTTAACACTTCAGACACATGGTACCACTGCAGACACATGTTAACACTTCAGACACATGTTAACACTTCAGACACATGTTAACGCTACAGACACATGTTAACACTATAGACACATGTTAACACTTCAGACACATGTTAACACTTCAGACACATGTTAACACTATAGACACATGTTAACACTTCAGACACATGTTAACACTTCAGACACATGTTAACACTTCAGACACATGTTAACCCTTTAGACACATGTTAACACTTCAGACACATATTAACACTTCAGACACATGTCAACACTTCAGACACATGTTAACACTACAGACACATGTTAACACTATAGACACATGTTAACCCTTCAGACACATGTTAACACTTCAGACATATGTTAACATTATAGACACATGTTAACACTTCAGACACATGTTATCACAATAGACACATGTTAACACTTCAGACACATGTTAACACTTCAGACACATGTTAACACTATAGACACATGTTAACACTTCAGACACATGTTAACGCTACAGACACATGTTAACACTATAGACACATGTTAACACTTCAGACACATGTTAACAATTCAGACACATGTTTATACTATAGACACATGTTAACACTTCAGGCACATGTTAACAATATAGACACATGTTAACACTTCAGACACATGTTAACACTTCAGACACATGTTACCACTGCAGACACATGTTAACACTTCAGACACATGTTAACACTATAGACACATGTTAACACTTCAGACACATGTTAACACTTCAGACACATGTTAACCCTTTAGACACATGTTAACCCTTTAGACACATGTTAACACTTCAGACACATATTAACACTTCAGACACATGTCAACACTTCAGACACATGTTAACACTACAGACACATGTTAACACTATAGACACATGTTAACACTTCAGACACATGTTATCACAATAGACACATGTTAACACTTCAGACGCATGTTAACACTTCAGACACATGTTAACACTATAGACACATGTTAACACTTCAGACACATGTTAACGCTACAGACACATGTTAACACTATAGACACATGCTAACACTTCAGACACATGTTAACAATTCAGACACATGTTTATACTATAGACACATGTTAACACTTCAGGCACATGTTAACAATATAGACACATGTTAACACTTCAGACACATGTTAACACTTCAGACACATGTTACCACGGCAGACACATGTTAACACTTCAGACACATGTTAACACTATAGACACATGTTAACACTTCAGACACATGTTAACACTTCAGACACATGTTAACACTTCAGACACATGTTACCACTATAGACACATGTAACACTTCAGACACATGTTAACACTTCAGACACATGTTACCACTATAGACACATGTTAACACTTCAGACACATGTTAACACTTCAGACACATGTTAACACTTCAGACACATGTTAACACTTCAGACACATGTTAACACTATAGACACATGTTAACACTTCAGACACATGTTAACACTACAGACACATGTTAACACGAAATACACATGTTAACACTTCACACACATGTTACCACTTCAGACACATGTTAACACGATAGACACATGTTAACACTATAGACACATGTTATCACTTCAGACACATGTTAACACTTCAGACACATGTTAACACTATAGACACATGTTAACACTATAGACACATGTTAACACTATAGACACATGTTAACACTATAGACACATGTTAACACTTCAGACACATGTTAACACTTCAGACACATGTTAACACTTCAGACACATGTTAACACTGTAGACACATGTTAACACTTCAGACACATGTTAACACGATAGACACATGTTAACACTATAGACACATGTTAACACTATAGACACATGTTAACACTTCAGACACATGTTAACACGATAGACACATGTTAACACTATAGACACATGTTAACACTATAGACACATGTTAACACTTCAGACACATGTTAACACGATAGACACATGTTAACACGGTAGACACATGTTAACACTTCAGACACATGTTAACACTTCAGACACATGTTAACACTTCAGACACATGTTAACACGATAGACACATGTTAACACTATAGACACATGTTAACACTTCAGACACATGTTAACACGATAGACACGTGTTAACACGATAGACACATGTTAACACTATAGACACATGTTAACACTATATGTGCAACTCCATAAGGAATGTTGTCTTTGGGTAACCTGGAGTCCTTATTAACACGGGTCCTTCTAGAGACCTGCTTAATTCTGTTCCTCTAGTTCCTGACCATTCACACAATCCCGCTCTGGAAAAGGTTAAGAGTCCACTGCAAAAGTTAAAACATTAGTATTGTGCTGTTTAAAAATGAATATGAACTTATTTTCTTTGCATTATTCGAGGTCTAACAACACTATCTTTTTTATTATTTGGACCAGTTGTCATTTTCTGCAAATAAATGCTCTAAATGGCAATATTATATTTGGAATTTGGGAGAAATGTTGCCAGTAGTTTATAGAATAAAACAACAATGTTCACTTTACCCAAACACATACCTATAAATAGTAAAACCAGAGAAACTGATCATTTTGCAGAGGTCTCTTCATTTTTTCCAGAGCTGTTTGTATACCTGAGAATGTATCAAATGAAGGTGTTTAAGTGTGCATGTGTTTGCAAGGATCTGCAACTGTATGCGAACAAGATGGAGTGTGTGTGCGTGCTTGCCTGAGACGCTGTTCAATATAGCCTGTGGCCTGAGGGTGTGAGACCAGACGTGCTGAAGGCCCGGAGCGGGGGGACGGGGCGGACGTCTCCTCTCCCAGAGTGTTTCCCCACACCCTGGGAGGTTAGGATTATTTTATTTTTATTTTGAGTGTTTAATGTATTAAAAGGGCCGAGGTAATGAATTATAATCTTTAATGCAGCAACCGATCGATACCACAAGAGAATAAATCAGCTTTTACTGAGAGCGTCAAACCCTTTAATACACTAGGAGAGAGAGGGGGAGTAGAGGGAAAGAGGGTGGGAGAGGAGAGAGGAGAGGGGGAGAGAGGAGAAGGAAAGAGGGTGGGAGAGGAGAGAGGGAGAGAGTAGAGGGAAAGAGGGTGGGAGAGGAGAGAGGGAGAGAGTAGAGGGAAGGAGGGTGGGAGAGAAGAGAGAGCGGGAGTAGAGGGAAAGAGGGTGGGAGAGGAGAGAGAGCGAAGGAGGGCAGGGCCGGTTACAGGCATAAGTGACATAAGCGATCAAGACCCCCGTCCGCTACCTGACCAATTTTCAACAAAAATAAGTAATTTTAGGAACTCAGTCTGCGTCTCAAAATGTGTTTGTGCATCAGCAGTTTTTCTCTTGTTATGACAGTCACTCAATTAGCCATGTCAGCTAACAATTTTTTGATTGGTAGTTAGTCTAGCCAGCTGTCTTAACGTGCAGTAATCATGGCCGAACACCAAATCATATCATATTAATGTAACAGTATAACTTTAAACCGTCCCCTCGCCCTGACGCGAACCAGGGACCCTCTGCACACATCAACAACTGACACCCACAAAGCATCGTTACCCATCGCTCCACAAAGGCCACGGCCCTTGCAGAGCAAGGTGCAACACTACTTCTAGGTTTCAGAGCAAGTGACGTAACTGATTGAAACGCTAGTAGCGCGTACCCGCTAACTAGCTAGCCATTTCACATCCGTTACACTCACCCCCCTTTCAACCTCCTCCTTTTCCGCAGCAACCAGTGATCCGGGTCAACAGCATCAATGTAACAGTATAACTTTAAACCGTCCCCTCGCCCCGACACGGGCGCAAACCAGGGACCTTCTGCACACATCAACAACGGTCGCCCACGAAGCATCGTTACCCATCGCGCCACAAAGGCCGCGGCCCTTGCAGAACAAGGGGCAACACTACTTGTAGGTTTCAGAGCAAGTGACGTAACTGATTGAAACGCTAGTAGCGCGTACCCGCTAACTAGCTAGCCATTTCACATCCGTTACATTAACATTACAAAATGTGTAGAGTTGCTGGAAATTTTCTTTAATACGGCAAAAATGTCTCTCCAACCCATGACAAAATGGGTAGAATTGCATGAAATTTGTTAACAAATAGCAGTTTTCTCTCCGCCCCATGGAAAAATGTGTAGAATTGCAGGAAATAAACTTCTAAACACGAAATGATTTGCCACGAGATGGAGGGGGGGCTCTAACCAAATCTTGCTTAGATTAGATTTTAGGCTGGCTCTAGCCTAAAAGGCTAGAGCCAGCCCTGAGGCAGGGAGAGCGAGACTGAGAGAGAGGGGCAGACTGAATGAAGGAGGGAAAGTAGGAAGAGAGAAATAGGGAGGGAGAAGTGGTAAAGAAGGAGGGGTGAGGATAGTTACCTTAGGGGTAGGCTCATTGACTAAAAGCCCCCTGAAGCTCTACGATTGTGACAGTTTTGTGAGGAAGCAAGGTTACAGGGTCAGACTCTTGAGTTAAGACAAACACTTATTTTCTCTCTCCTGCTGTCCGTTGTTGTGTTGTTGTTTTTCTCCTCTCAGCAAATCCTCCTCGGGCTCAGAGCGTTTCCACAGCCCAGGGCTAGACTTTAATTAATTAGACCAAACCTTATTTATTCCTCTCTCTCTCTCTCTCTCTCTCGATCTGAGTTCAGTTTTCTAGGTCTCTCATTACACCTTCTCCAGTCATACAGGTAGCTAGCACCTCCGCCATGAATATCTGATATCACCAAGGTCCGGTAACTACAGCACCACCTCCATCTGACTAAATAATACATAAAAAACAAGCAATTGTCTTGAATATTTCCAAAGCTTTTTGGACCGGGAGTAGGCTTAGTCTGTGTCCGGGAAACCGGACCCTAGTGTCTGCTGTGTCCAATTCACTATTACTGGCTCGCAGTGTTTGCTAGGTCAGTGTGATTTCAGGCAGGCAGTAAAGCTAAAGCTCTGGCCATTAGCGGCTCTTTAGAGGAGGCCATCCACATTAAAGTTTGATGTCCAGGGCTGAGATAGTTAGATAGACAGACTCAGAACAGGGAGAGAGAGATCTTCACAGACGGATAGACACAGATGGCATTACACCGCTCCCCTTTTCAATTATTTACCTACCACTACAGACACATACTGACAAGTTAAGATGACCACTGGGTTATGTCTGTATATGTCATGAACTTTTATTCTAGTCTATTGGCTGAAAGGAATCCGAATCAAAATGTCTATTTTTTACACCCGTACTCTTCAAATGTACATGTTGATGACCAGTGGCCTTCAGATATATAATTGATTTTATTCTATTGAACATAAGAAATGAGGAGTATAAATGTCTTTGTTCTGTGTTTTTATTTCACTGCTTCTCTTCACTTTGTGGTTGCTGTCTGTCTGCAGGTTGCTGTCTGTCTGCAGGTTGCTGTCTGTCTGCAGGTTGCTGTCTGTCTGCAGGTTGCTGTCTGTCTGCAGGTTGCTGTCTGTCTGCAGGTTGCTGTCTGTCTGCAGGTTGCTGTCTGTCTGCAGGTTGCTGTCTGTCTGCAGGTTGCTGTCTGTCTGCAGGTTGCTGTCTGTCTGCCGGTTGCTGTCTGTCTGCAGGTTGCTGTCTGTCTGCAGGTTGCTGTCTGTCTGCAGGTTGCTGTCTGTCTGCAGGTTGCTGTCTGTCTGCAGGTTGCTGTCTGTCTGCAGGTTGCTGTCTGTCTGCAGGTTGCTGTCTGTCTGCAGGTTGCTGTCTGTCTGCAGGTTGCTGTCTGTCTGCAGGTGTCAGATGGTCTAACTGTAATAACCGACTGAGTGGCAGGCCCAATATCATCCTCCACACTCTCACTCACGCTGGATGCATCTCAATTTCTAAACAAAATGTTCAGAGGCTGGGGCCTCATTTTGATTAATGTTGCCATGACAACTACATAATTCATGAATTGTATTAGCGTTCCATTTGTCTTTTTCTGAATCCTAATTCACTGGGGCTTCGGCGGAGAGAAAAGCCTCTCTCTGCTTTTATCCTTTAGTGTCTGTTCTTTCCCCTTAATCCCTCCATCTACCCCCCCCTCCCCAAACGAAATGCTGACGTGTTGCCCCCTTGGTGTGGGATGAAGGGAACCAGAATGGCCCTACAGTCGTGATGAACCTACAGGCCTTGTTTCTCATTTAAAAGATGCTCCCTCATCTGATCTGTATTGGTGTCTAACTAGCTCTACACTGACACCCATTGGCCAGAGGAGGAAATGTTGCTTGTCACCCCAGAAGAACAGAGACATCTCTTCAATAATATACACAAATAGAGTAGTAGCTGGCAGAAAAACATTTTGTTTACAGTGTATGGAAAATGGATCAGAAATACTGTATTTTATTAGGCACCTTTTAAAAATCTGACAAAACATTTGAATTTGACACTTTCAATTTGAGTCCCTATCTGGACTTAGATCAGATCTGTATGCAGAGGTCGGATTTGTGCAAATAATCCTGGTATTTCCAGTTGAAGCAGTAATTCTCTCTTAGTCCTTACTGGACTGACAGCAGGGGTCTGAGTTGAGATGTCCTTCATTGTTGTCCCCACTCACGGCTAAAACCAAACACACAAACACACAGAGAGGTCCTGTCAAAACCAGTCACTTCACTTCAATTTGTCAGGGCTGGTCAGGGACATCAGTGAAAGTTGGTACACAAATTCTCTCATGTCTAACCCCTCCCTCTGTCCTCCCTCCACCTCTCCCCGATAGTCCACACCTCCCTCCTCACCTCTCCGCCTCTCTCCGCCCACTCCTTCCTCCTCATCTCTCTCCTTCCTTTTCCCCTATCTCCTTCCTTCCTCCTCATCCTTCCTGCCTCCCCCCACTCCCTCTCTCCCTTCCTCCTCACCTCTCTGCCTCCCTCTCTCTACCCCATTTCCCTCCACTCCCTCTCTCCCGCTTCATCCATCTCACCTATCTCCTCCCCTCTACCCATCACCTCTCCCCTCCTCACCTCTCCCTCCCTCCTCCATCACATTCTCTTGGCTGGTGGTGGCTGAGGCCATGGGTGTGGTTTTGGGAGTGAGTTTGTCTGTAGGGCTGATCTGCCCCTCCCAGATCACCGTGGAACCTCTATCTGTAGATTGTAGACGCTGGAGGGGCGAAGTTTTCTGGTCTCCGGGACTGAAGGACTGTGAAGCCAGCTTTCGACGGGAGCTGAGCTTTCGACGGCACCCCGAACCTGAACGCAGCGGCAGCCCACACAGCCCTTCCGTCTGATCAGAGATACCCAGGGAGGGGGCACGTCGCAGGGAGGAGGGGGAGACGGGGGCACTGCGGGGGTCTGGAGGAGAGGAGAGAGAACAGAGGGGTGAGATATAACAGGGGGTGGGGGAGGGGGAGAGACAGAGCCAGAAAGAGAGGGAGTGATTTGTAGTGATTTGAATGTGATTTGTGTTTGTGTATAATAGTGTCTGTGGTCTCTCACTGAGTTGTTCAGTGTGTGTGTGTGTGTGTGTGTGTGTGTGTGTGTGTGTGTGTGTGTGTGTGTGTGTGTGTGTGTGTGTGTGTGTGTGTGTGTGTGTGTGTGTGTGTGTGTGTGTGTGTGTGTGTGTGTGTGTGTGTGCGTGCGCGTGTGTGCGTGCGCG